>NC_057811.1:421307704-421364912 GCF_018294505.1 Triticum aestivum | reverse complement strand
GCTAAAAACAACATTTGAATGTAGATAGCACGAGACTTAATATTGATGTTTCAATTCGGTGTACATTGTAAGATTTGAACTGAGGACCATGCATATGGGTAATTATTTCGAATTCGTGCCATACTAGGTTTCGAAAAGTTGACATTGACTCGATTTGTTGTGCTATTTTGTAGGTCATATGTTTGAATCCATCCAAAAGTTTTCTCACTACCATGGTGTTCATCATATACATATGAATCTGTATTAAAAAAGTAGCGTGGATACAGTGAAATGCGTAATCCACGTTAGAATTGGAGATCGCTATGTGACACACACTCTAATTCAAATAACTAATTATGTGACACACTCTAATCCACGTTAGCGTGGATACCGTTTCGATTTTTTTTCAAATAACTCCTCATTAATTAATTTATAGTATCTCGTTTCGAATGACTAATTATTGCAAGGAAAACACGGGCATGGTAATACATACAGATTCGTTTGCAAATGAAAGAAGATTCGTTTGCATTCTCAAATGTAGGCGCACCAGGGTCGTGTCGTGGTGGTCGCGTGTGTCGGACGGACGCGTAGCACCCAGCCACCCACCCCCTCCCTCGCTCCCCCTCCTCCCCAAAAAAAGGACGACAACAAAATAAGTTCGCGCTTCCACGTTTCGGATTGAAATATCTGGCGGCCCCAATTCCAGCCCTGCAAAATCTCCCTTCTCCACCGTCCCCTTCCGCGCCCAGATTGCTCAAATCCCTAATTCGCCGCCAACCCAAGCAAAGTTCGAATCGCCCCTCGTCTCGTCTCTTTCACCACCTCTGTGCCGGACGACGACGACGAAGACGACGGTCGCGCTTCACCACCGCACCGGAGCTACCTCATCTACGCCCTCGTCCACCGCACCGGGTGGTCCACCGACAACGTCGGTCGACGCAACTGACGTGCCTCATAGACACCGAATTCCACCGCATCAGGTGCGCTTCACCGACGCCGTCTCCCAGCTCACCGGGGCTACTTCACCAAGCACATCGTCGCGCCTCCGCCCCCTGAGGCCGCTGGGGCTTCACCAATGGTCTCGTCCACCGCATCGTAGCGCTCCGCTGCCACTCAAGATCTGCATCCGTGCGCGGCCAACCAACGCCAGCGCATGACCCTCAACGGCTCTGAAGTGACCCGCACTCTAGCTAGGCGAGCATTCCCAAACGCCGGCCCAAACTAGGTATCCACACATCACTCCCTTGTGCACTGTGCCGACGATGTTTGGATATCCTTTCACTGCTCTCTTAGCTTACACGCCTATCCAACTCTGACTTTAACTCTTATTTCTTCTGGAGATATCATCTGAATCAAGCAAATCCATTTTTTAGCGAAGCATGACGGCGCTACGGGATCTGGTACACATCCTGCACACCCGTATAACCTTGTAAGTATCTGTCCTCCGGTCCAACAGCAAGGTCGATTCCTCTTATTTGATCAGCCATTCGCCGTGTCAAAAATGCAGAGGGGGATGCAAGGAGCACAAGGCCTGCACATCCAAGCAAGTGGTAACATGGACTTGTACGTGGAACATCCCAAGCGCAAGCAGAGCTGCAGTGAGCCTGTACAACGAGCTAGCGTAAGTCCCTGCATTTCATTTAATTTGTATTGGCATTCGTGTATGATTTGTGTGCAGTGGCGGATCCACGAATTCAAGTTACCAGGGGCGAACATTTAACTTAAAAAATACAAAGGCACTTGCACTCCGGAAATCAACATAACTTGAGAAATGTGAAGCTACATGCACTTTGAAAACCAGCTAATGATCCAAAGTAGTTCAGATTATAAACACTAAATGATGCAAGCACCAAAAAACACAAAATGCAACATGGTGTACAAGGACTACAAACATGGTCTGTACCTGCTTGAATTATTCGTTATCTGGCTGAAAATATCGAAGTGTAATTGCACCTATAACCAGTGCGCAAACTGCATATCAATATATCTATCCTGCACAAGTATGCTAATAGTTTCAAACAACAGATTAGAAAAGTATTTATGCTACGTTGTCATGATACGGGGACTTTCTGGTAGATGGCCTCGACGTTTCCTCAAGCCATGAAAATGCACTATAATTTGCTTGTCATCAATGCCTGCAAATCTCTATGTCTCTCTCAACATAGAAGATCATCATTAGACACTAAATCCTTCAATGGGAGCTTCCAAAATGCTTGCATTAGATGCCTCATTAGACACTATATGTTCATCACCAGGAGCATGTAAAATGTTTGCATCAAATCCTTCATTAGCAGTCTGTTCATTAGACACTTCAGGCTCAAGAACAACATGAGCTTGGATGTTTGCACCGGAAAGTTGATTAGATACATCAGATTCAGTCAGTTCAGTATTGATTGGGGGAGTTATAAAATAAGTAGAAATTGGTTTCATTTTCTCATAGATTCCCTACATACAAGTAGTTTTACAACACCGTCAGGTTTAACTATTGGCCAGAAATTGAAGAGTTGAATTAGATATAATCAGGGATGTGATGTACCTGCTCGTTGCGCATGCTACTCTTGCAAGCTGCGACTGTCCGTTTGCGCAAGCTCGATTCCATGCCCGTGCTGCCGCCGCTGCCTCCCACGCAGGCTACACCCAGGGTTGGATCTTCATCTTCTTGTCCTTCCGTTCGCTTGAAGCCCGGCGGCCGCCCTCCAACGAGGGCGCGAGGAAGTGCTGTGTCGGTCTGTCCAGCGGCGGCTAGGTTAGGAGCGAACCAGACTGGAGGCTGGAGCGGATGAATTGGGATTTTTCCTGCCGTTGATCGATATGGGAGGCGCTCGTTTGGGCCGCGAGCCTGCTATAGGGCCTGCCTTGCACTTATGTTATTGGCCTATCCAAATTGAAACATTTTTCTTCATTTTTACATTGCCTGCTCGTGCGTTGGGATGAACAAAACTAGCCTGGGCCAACCTGGACGACTCAAACTAGGTGCACACTTTCGAGCCACCCGAGGCGGCCGCCCATACCAGCCCCTATGGTGGCGTCGCCCCTTTTTGCGTGTATGATAGGGGTAGTGAAAAATATTCCAGCGACGCTTTTGATTTACCCACAGAATGGTTGAATTGCTTGTTTCTATGAACTGAGTTCGCCAATAATGTGAAGGATGCCAGTCTTTTCATCCTAGTGTAGATTGCTTAGATCTCGATATGCCAAAAGTAATCGCATGAAATATACAGTAAAAGCCAGTGTGATGTGTGTGGCTACAACTAGTCTGACTACATGTCCTCATATAACATATCAAGGACGCACCATCTTACCAGATTAACCATTCGACTTACCAATGCAGTGTGGGAAGAAAGAAGTATTGGGACTGCGTATACAAGCAATTGATGCCATGGACTCCTTCGTACAACCTTGTAAGCAAAAAAGAAGTTGAAGTGTGCCTGTACAAAGAACTAACGTAAGTTCAGTTACCTGCTTCCCGGAATTTTAGTTAGCCACTTATTGCAAAATTGTTCAATTACGTTGCTTGGATTAATTTAGTTTGCTACTGATTACATAATGCCACAGCCTGTTAATCCTATTATAGACTGCACCTATCTATGTGTTTGATACTTACTGTTAAGAATTGCCTGTTTGCCTGAACTTAAATAGCTACTTGTTTGTTTAACTGCTTTGCTGCTGCAACAACGGGTTACAATGATGTTAATAACTACTTTTCAGCATCGAATTGAAACTCTTTAGTTCCTTGTTTGTTTAACTGGTTTGCTGTTATAACTCCCAGTTGAGATGTTTTGCTAACTTCAACTTTTCTGAATCCAATCGAAACTTTAATGGCAAAACAGGTTAGCCCAAGATCAAAGAGCGAGGTCCCCATGGATGTTGTATCATCCCACAGCAGTGGCACCGGCCCAATCGTGCATTATGAATTGCCAACTGCTGATGCTCTAGAGGCTAAACTAGTGGTAGAAAGAGTTTCTGCTTCTGCACTTAGAGATGAAGTTGACATGTTGAGGAAGCAAACAGCACAATCAGTAGCAGTACTCAATACAACCATTAAATATTTGGTGGATTTCAAAACGAGCAAGCTGAGACTGACCACATTGTTAAGGTCCTGAAGGAAAAAATGAAATTAAATTCCCACTTGGTAAATCATAGGTGAAATGTTCTTTCCATCGTTGAATAACCTTTGTGTTGTTTGTTCATGTAATCAATCAAACCATTTGTTTTAGAGATCATGTAATAATTGTTTTTTATTTTTTATTTTTGGTTTGTAATTTTATTTGAGCACAAGTCTGTATTAATTGATAAGACTCGGAGACATTTCATTTTGATTGATGTGCCAGACCTACAAATATGCCAATCGGGGTGAATGTGCATTCAGCCATAATAGTAGTATAGATGGACCATAAGTGGCACGCATCGGAAAGGGCCAAGATGCTGTAGTAGCTTGGCTAAAAAAGATGATGTTGTAGCAAAGAAAAGTCACTACAAAAAAATACACTTCCGTGATGATACGTGTTTGTCACAGTAGGTTGCGTTTTTTGTCATGCATGTACATCCATGACAAATTTATGACAGAATCAAGATAGTCATACCTGTGCTGTCGTAGAAGTGTTCCATGACATTACCAAAATTATCATCACGGAAGTGTCCACTTCCATGACGATAAATCGCGCGTCACAGAAGTGCTTTCGTCAAGGGTGAAAGACACGTGGCATCCACCGTAACGGAATGCCGTTAAGCTATCGGGTCGGGTTTTGGATCCGATAACCCGTTAACAGCCCCGACCAATGGGGATTTTCCACGTGTAAAATCATCATTGGCTGGAGGAAACATGTGTCGGCTCATCGTTGGGACAGATGTCATCCACTCATTGGACAGAAGGCGCCTATGATACGTCGACACGTGGCACGGCCCAACAGAGGCCCATGGAAAGCCTGTTAACGGCGTGTTCGCATATAGCCCATTTACAGCCCGCTAACCCAAGGCCCGTTATGCCCTATCCGAATTAGGCCCAGCAGCGTCATCTGGGCCATCCAATATGATTCCAGCCCGTTTTCACTTCTGGCCCATGACGTCTTTCGGCCCATATGAGGCCCTATGTAACTCTTGGCCTATTAACGACACGTGGTGAAACTGGCCCGTAATGAACAGTGTATCACTTTACACCCATTAACGGCCCGTGGTGAAACTGGCCGTAATGAACAGTGTATCACTTTATACCCATTAACGGCCCGTTATTCCGTTGGGCCGTTTCCAGCCCATGTTATCTTTCGGCCTTCTCAGAGCCCATTTATTCTTGGGCTCATTTCCAGCATTCGTTTACTTACGGCCCGTTACTGTCATTTTCTGCTTGTGGGCCAAATTCAGCCTGTGGTTACAGTCGGCCCGTTTGTGGTCCGTTAATACGTTGGGCCGTTTTCATAGCGTCATCAAATACGGCTTATTAACGATGCCCCGTTATGGTCGGCCCATGAACAGACGATTCCAACTCTAGCCCGTTTACGGCCATAATGCGGCCTGTTATTGGCCCCTGTTTGGCCAATCGATCATACGGCCCGTATAAGGCCCATTGATGATACGGCCCGTAGAAGGCCCATTGTTTCTACGGCCCGTAGAAGGCCCATTGTTTCTACGGACCGTAGAAGGCCTACTGTTTTTACGGCCCGTAGAAGGCCCACTGTTTCTACGGCCCGTAGGAGGCCCAGTGTCACTACAGTAAATATTAGCCCATGGTTATTGTGGCCTAGTTTTAAAAAATAGGTTATTGCAGCCACTAGCAAACCGCGGAAAAAGAACTGCACTGACTACAAGCAAACAAATAAACAAGACAACAAGGAAATAAATAAGCAAGCAACTTATGCTAGGCTATCACGGCTATTACACATATTACATCCACTAGGCATCAAAGTTCGCCACCAGTGCAAATATAGGGAACAAAGCAACATATAAACGCCGCAGCAAAACAAGTCCAGAACTGAAACCATTTCAGAAGAGTTCAAGAAACAATATCCTGGGTACCCATAATGCTGGCAAGATGCTTAGCAAGCTTATTAACTTTCTCTTGTTTGGCGCTTAAATCCTCCAGCGCTTGCTGTTGCACAAGAAAGTACGCATCTGAATTCTGCAGGGACTTCCTCAGTCCTTCGACTTCTTGCCGCAGCACAGCTGACTGATGCCTTTCAGCTTGTAGCTGAGACTGAAGAAGCCGAAGTGATTCAGGCAGCGAGTTCGAAGAGCTTGTGCCAGCGGTACTAGCCAGTAACTCGAACACTACATCAACGCAGGACTGTGGAGTTTTCTCACTGTCTACAAGATCGTTTTATCACCTTTCTTGGAGACCAACAGGGTTGTCTCACTATCTTGAACCTTATCTGCATTACTTTCTCTACCATTGCATAGTGGGGTGCTCTTCTCCATATTTTGTTTGCATACTATAAGAGAAACAAGCAGACACATCATAGGTTTAGCTTGTAGTATACGAAACTCATTTTGGTAAACCGGTTCAGTAGTAAGGTGGACAGGATAACAGCATGAAACAAACATATATCTATGTACTATGGTCACTGTATTGTCCATATCATTCTTGTTTATGTTCCCTAATCAAGATAGAGATACAGTTCAACTCATATATTTTTAAGACACAACAGCATAGACAGAATATAAGTGTGAGAAACTACACAGCATTGGCAGCACTTGTAATGTGCATCACATGAGAACATAACTGTTTATACAACTTAAACTGAAATCAACATAGAGCAACAAGTTAGAACAACAATCCAGTTAAAGAAATAGGTTTAAAACATACCTGTTGCGCCATTGGAGTTTCAATTGGATCCTTCAAATTCGAAAGTAGTTGGTATGAGTAAATACAGTGATGCAACAGCAAAGGAGTATGGACCATAGCTATGGAATCTGACCTGAGAACAGTTGCTCTTCTGCTTTAAACGTGGAGTTTGGGTTAGCTGTGGTGGTCTTCGTGCTTTGGGCACTGCAGTAGCTTTACAAATTACTCGTGTGGGGGTACTCTGTGGTGGACATGGTGCTTTGTCAACTATAAGTGGGTTACTATCCGCTGGGGTTGCGGTTAGATGGGTTGTAGCTGGTTCTCTGCCCAACGGTGTAAGTGTGCAATTTGGAAGAGTCTCGATTATGTGTGGTGGGGCTAGTTTGTGGGCCAGTACAACCATGGTTCTATCTGCATCGACGGGTAGCACTGTCTTTTGTGAAGAACGGGTTTTTGCTCCCTTAGATACTGCCATCACCCCCTCCAATTCAAATGGCTGATAAACAAGAAAAGAAATTGAACATACAAACATTGTATGATAGACATATGTGGTAATTCACATATATGTTGTCTAACCAAACAAGACAGCATGACACAATTACACATATATGATGCCTAACTAAACAGGATAGCATGACACAGTTTCAGATATATGATGGATAACTTAACAGGATATAATGGCATAATTCAACATATGATGAGTACCTAAACAGGATGACATGACAAAACTATATGATGTCTTTCTAAAATAGGTTGGGATGAAATAATTCACATACATGTTGTCTAAGTATACAGGATGGCATGATATAATTGACATAATTGATTCATATACTAAGCAGCTGGCACTCGCATGTATGATCTCTAAACTAAGCAGATAGACAATATTGTGCATATGATGTCTAAACTAAGCAATGCAAGACACCATATGCATCATATGAGAAATATAAACATTGCAACTTAGAGCATACACCTCAGGTGGGATATAGGACTGGTCATCTGTCTCTGAATCCTCCTCTAAGGAGGTCCCTGTAACCATCGAGATATATGCTTCAACAGGTACCACTACCTGCTCTGAAGACCTTGTTTTCACTCCAGATTTTTCCATAACCAGCTCAAATGGCTGATACACATGAAGAGTAGCTCAATATACACAGATTGTCGACAAATGGAATACGTAATGAAAAAAAGATGGCATGAGATAATTCACATATATGATGCCTGGCTCCATGGCGGTGCATAATTCACATATATGATAACTGGCTGAAAAACATGGCATTGCATAATTCACATATCTGATATAGAAAGCAAACAGGAGGCATTCACACAAAGCATGTCTAATCTAAGCAGATGACATGGCAATGCAAGACACCATATGCATGATATGAGCAATATAACGCAGCCAAGTTAGAGCATGCACCTCAGGGGGGGAATACGACTGGTCATCTCTCTCTGAATCCTCCTCTGAGGAGCTATCTGTAACCAGCAAGAAATTTGCATCGACAGGTAGCACTGACTGCTCAGAAGACCTTGTTTTCACTCCAGATTTTCACATGACCGACTCAAATGGCTGATGCACAAGAAGAGTAGATGAATGTATAAACATTGTTGACAAATGGAATACATTATGGAAAAAATATGGCACAATACAATTCACATATATGATGACTGGCTAAACAGGATGACATTGCATGATTCACGTATATGATGCCTGGCTAAAGAAGATGGCATTGCATAATTCCCATATACTCCCTCCGTTCCTAAATATTTGTCTTTTTAGAGATTTCAAATGGACTACCACATATGGATGTATATAGACATATTTTAGAGTGTAGATTCACTCATTTTGTTCCGTATGTAGTCACTTGTTGAAATCTCTAAAAAGACAAATATTTAGGAATGGTGGGAGTATGATATAGAAACCAAACAGGTGGCGTTCACACAAAGCAAATCTAAACTAAGCTGATGACATATAAGATGTATAATGTAAGCAATGCAAGGCGCCATATGCATGATATGACCAACATTAGCATGCCAGGTTAGAGCAAACACCTCAGGTGGTAAACAGACGTGGTCGGCTCCTTCTGAATCTCCATCTGAACAGTTATCTTCCTCTGGAATACAATCTGGAAATGCAGGAGGGGGGCACTTCGCCCACCATGGAGCAGCGTCTGCATGACATTATATTCGCACGCAACGGTCTTCTCTTTTTCTCTAGATGTTCAGTACAATTGTGTACAATATCTGACATGCATAATAAAAAAATAGTTAGATTTTGTAAGGCCTAAGGGGTGCATGCAAAAATCAAGACTAATGGTAGCAAACGAGTGGATGGATCCAAAACTAATGATAGTAGGTAGATTATAACTTCAGTTTAAAAAGATAGACAATGGATCATCTATTGTTTGTTGCCCACCCAACATGAACCACATAGAAGACCCTAGATGAACCAGATATTAGACAGATACTATTCGTTGCTGGCTCGATATGAGATCCATGGGCAATTCAAAACCCAAGATTGAACGATAAAGTAGTAGGTAATAATAACCGATGTATAACGTAAGCAAACACGAAAGACTGCGACCTCTCTTCCGGAACTGTGTAGTCCTCAGGTTCATCTGCTCAGTCGATGATGGTAATGCAGTTGGCGTGGCTGCCGGCAACGGGGAAGATGATCTGAGGCGGCGAAAGGAAGTCTGCAGGGGGGATCTCTGCTGCAGTGAACGCTTCTGTCGATGGTGCACCTCAGGTGGGGTGGATGACGCCATGGCAGGAGCAGGACATAACACACAGAGTTTTCTTTGACGCCTATCTGAAAATGAAGTAAATCTGTAAGGGCTCCTTAGAATTGGAGGATTCTATAAACGCAGGGACAGGAAAAACATAGGAATAGGATAGGAATGCACGTGCAAAATAGAGCATTTGGAAACATAGGATTTCAGTCAACCTGGGTGTTTGGCTCACATGAATTGGAAGAACAGAGGAATGGAGAAACAAAGTGATGCGACGAGTGTACAACCTCTTTGGCATAGCCTTGTGGACCTCAGCATCATTGGGTTGGACGTGGAGGATGGTGATGATGCTGGTGTGACTGTCGGAGGCGGGGAAGAAGATCCGAGGCCTCTTGAAACGACGCCGAGGGTACTGCTCCGCTGTGATGGACGGTTCCGTCGTTGGAGCAGCTCCGCTAAGGTGTACGGCGACGAGGCTGAAGCATGACAAGACAGACAACGTTAATCTGAAGTGGGACCCTAATATCATCTGCAATAGATGATGTAAAATACATCACCAAAAAGTGCTAGATGTAAAACGTATTAGCCGCGCCACGGCCGCTCCGACAGGTGCTGTAAGTACTGTTCACTCTGAACTTAACCGAAGAAAATGAACTTCACAGTCGAAACTGAATTTTACTGTCGAAACTGATTGAACTAGTAACAGAGCATTGCAATAGATGTTTAGGGCGTTCGAGGACTAGTAGCAGAGAAGCAGTGATCTAAATCAGCAGACGCTCGAGCAGGGAACGCACTAGCAGAGAGCAAGTCGTGCAGTAGCACCGCGAGCGAGTGCTAAAGCAGCAACTCCTGTAGCTGCCGGAGGTCGTGCAGCAGCAGCGCAAGCGAGAGCAAGAGCAGAGCAGCAGCACGAACGAAAGCAGGAGCAGTGCAGCAGCGCAACCGACAACAAGAACAAAGCCGCAACGCGAGCGAGAGCCGGAGCAGCTGCAGCTAGTGCCGTTGTGGAAGTCGCCGCCGAGGAAGCAACGACATGGGGGAGAGACGCCGTGGATGATGTGGCCGGCGACGGCGCCGTCGATGGAGATACGCCATGTCTGCTCGGTATCGAGCACCGGCAGCCCCGTGAGGTCGAATAAAAGATAAAATGCAGCGGTGAGTGCAGAACCTCCTTGGTGGCGCCGAGTTGGCCTCGGCTTCATCGGAGGAATTGGTGAGGGTGCTGCAGTTCCGGTGGGGTAGGTCAAGACGGCGCTGTGGGGATTGAGGTGGCGCGATAGACGAGGCGAACGTCGGGGCAGCTCCTTGGAGGTGGAGGACGGGGCGGCTGATCCGGTGGGACGACGAGATCGACAACGGATCCTCATCCAGTGCGGTGGATGAGGGACGGCGAGCTATTGCGGTGGACGACGTAGTCGGGGAAGAGTCTCCGGCTGGGCGGCGGTCGGGAGGCCGACGGAGGAGCGTGGGGTTTCACGGGTTTTGGTGGCCTCGGTGTACGAATGGGGGGGGGCGAAGGGGGAGGGGGGGAGCCAAGCTTAGGGACGCGCTTGTCCGAAATGTAGGGTAAGTTACCAGCGTACCCCCACCTGTTTTGACACCGCGACATGGAGCTTCATTTCCGGCTGAGGGGTAGAAGGGGGATTTCGCGTGTTTGGGCCGCGGGAGCGATTTCAGATGAGGAGGGAGTTCTCGCGCGCGTCCAAATTTCAGGATAACAAGGCGCGGCGCGGGTTGAAGAAGCGGGAGTTTCAAAGCAGGTGAGACAAAAGATACTCGAGCTTGAAAATTTCGGGATAACAAGGTGCGGATTCCTTGTTCGGCAGAACAAACTTAACGTGTAAAAAAACAATTCATACAAGACACAAGAGAGTCATGTCCCCTTTTACTATATTGCTATGATGCCATTGAAAAAACTACAAGAAAAATGTAAAAAAAATCGGGAGAACAAGATTACCCTGCACAGTACCAAATCAATTCGCACTTCCCTCAACAACAACAAAAAAACAAATCAATTCCCACCAAAGAAAGAGTAATGTCCCTTTTTATATGATTACAGATGCCATGATCTCGAATTTCAATTTTTGAATCCACGTTATGTTGAATTCAAATATATCGTTAGGTGACCTTGCGGTTTATAATTGATGTAGTCGTACATTTTGATCTTCCATCATATATGAACATTTTACTCCACCATGTGAACATATATATTGTCGTCTACCATATGGACTAAATTTGAATCAATTTTCCTTATTTGAATACAATTGTTGTCAAGTTATACAATAATTTAAATATTATCTTGATAACAAAAAACATACATATAGCAGTAATCATATTTCACTATGAACTACATGTACCATACGCTCTCCAATTCAAATATTTGTATCCATTTTATGTTGAATTCAAATCATAGTACATTATTGGTCTAGGTAGCGAGATGTTTGGGATAATCTAAACCCTGTTTTCATACGTATAATTTTTGGCTGAATTGGGACAAGTTTTGGTATAATCCTCTTGCAAAACCGGAGATTCTCTCAACAAGCCTCGTGGTTCCGAGAGGGAACGTGTCACCTTTGTGTGCGAAACGATATACGCTGCCTCCCCCCTGATTTTATTTACAGAGGCAACATAGAACTATATGAGTGCCCTGTTAAATTTTGGAATTATTTCGGGTTCATTTGGCCTTTTTATACATTAATTGAGTTTCTAGACTTTTAATGTGCATAATCTAAATATGAATTGCATGCACATGCTCCGGTGCACCAAAGTGGGTTGGAAAATCACATGTGTATCCTTGGTTGAATTTCTAGGTCCCATGGAAGAAATGAGAATGAAATTCAAACATCTGGGTGTCATGACTCGGCCGAGAACATCGAGAAACTTTGATTTTAAATTCATGTAAATCCAAAACTCGCCTGGAAATCATGAAACTTGGCATGGTGTCATGTCATGGCACTAACATGTTGTGGTAAAAAATTGGGCCGATTTGGAAGCTCGTGGTTCTAAGAGGGAACGTGCCACCTTTGAGTGTGAAACGATATACGCTGCCCCCCCTTGAGTTTCTTAACAAAGGCAACATAGAACTACATTAGTGCCCTGTAAAATTTTGGAATTATTCCGGGTTCGTTTGTCATTTTTTATACATTAATTGAGTTTCTGGTCATTTAATGTGCATAAGTCAAATTTGAACTACAAGCACATGCTCTCGTGCACCAAAGTTGGTTCAAAATTCACATTTGTGTCCTCGGGTGAATTTCTAGGTCCCATGCAAGAAATGAGAATAAAATTAAAACATCTGGGCATCGTGGCTCGGCCGAGAACATTGAGAAACTTGGTTTTAAAATTCTTGTAAATCCAAAACACGTCTGAAAATCATGAAACTTGGCATGGATGTCATGTCATGGTACTACCATGTTGTGGTAAAAAATTGGCCGAATAGGAACAGATTTTGGTATAAGCTTCTTGCAAACCGAAGCTTCTCTCAAGAAGGCTCGTGGTTCTGAGAGGGAACATGCCACCTTTGAGTGCGAAACGATATACGTTGTCCCCCTTGAGTTTATTTACAAAGGCAACATAGAACTACATGAGTGCCCTGTTAAATTTTGGAATTATTCCGGCTTCGTTTGGCCTTATTTACACATTAATTGAGTTTTTGGTCATTTAATGTGCATAATTCAAATTTGAACTACAAGCACATGCTCCCGTGCACCAAAGTTGGTTGAAAAATCACATTTGTGTCCTCGGGTGAATTTCTACTCCCTCCTTCCATCTATATAGGTCCTAATGCATTTTTCGAGGCTAACTTTGACCAAACGTTAGAGCAATAATATATGACACGCAACTTACACAAAGCATACCTTCAAATTTGTATGTCAAAGGAGCTTCCAATAATATAATTTTCATAGTATACATCTCATGTGCTATTAATCTTGTCAATATTCAAAGGCTGTCTTGAAAAACACATTAGGCCCTATATAGATGGAAGGAGGGAGTAGGTCCCATGCAAAAAATGAGAATAAAATTCAGACATCTGGGCATCGTGGCTCAGTCGAGAACATTGAGAAACTTGGTTTTAAAATTATGAAACTTGGCATGGTGTCATGTCATGGTAGTACCATGCCGTGGTAAAAAAAATTGGCCGAATAGGAACAAAATTTGGTATAAGCTTCTTGCAAATCGGAGCTTCTCTCAAGAAGGCTCGTGGTTCTGGGAGGGAACGTGTCACCTTTGTGTGCATAATTCAAATTTGAAATACAAGCACATGTTCCAGTGCACCAAAGTTGGTTGAAAAATCACATGTGTGTCCTCGGTTAAATTTCTAGGTTCCATGCAAGAAATGGGAATGAAATTCAAAATTCTGGGCGTCGTGGCTGGGTTGGAAACATTGAGAAACTTAGTTTTTTAATTCCTGTAAATCCAAAACACGCATGAAAATAATGAAACTTGGCTTGGTGCCATGACATGGCACCAACATGCTGTGGTAAATTTGCAGTCCGATTTGCGAAGGCGCACACATTAACAATCAACAAAGTCATTTTGGAACAAGTGCTGTCACGTTACAATCGGAAACACAAGTATTATTGAAACCGTGGGCGTTCTACTTACTAGTACCATTTACGTGCCGCCACACGTCCCCATTTTTTATTAGCTAGGAGGCACCATGCAGGGTAGCTATTTGAGTACGAGAGGCGTGCGATCAGACCCCTGCGCGTGCTTATCGGGAGGAGAGCCCTTTGACCTCCATGTGCCGTCCACCTCTCTCCCAAGGTCTCCATTAATGGCGCCCGAGCCTCTGTTTAATGGCGTGGCTATGTCTCACTCGACTAAGATTTAAGAGAGAAAAAAGAAAATCTGAAAGCACAGATCTTGATGTAAGATCCGACGGACCTATATAGCATCTACTGCGACTTATAGCAAGACTGATGAATATATGAGGATGATTAATTTTTTTGATCAAAGAAGGGCTTGCCCCTTCCGATTTTCATTACTGAAAACCACCACAATTCATAAGAAGTTCAACACAACTCGTTGAGAAACCACAATTCAAGGGGCGGAGGCACAAGGGGCAGTGAAGCACGGTGAGGTCCATCGAGACCTTAGAGAGCTCCATCGTCGGGTCCTGTTCGGTCTGCATGATCTTGCCCTCCTCGTGCACAACCATCTCTCGACTTGGGCCGGGGTATTACAAAGCTTTACCGTCACATATTTGATACTACTTCAAGGTGCATTAAATCAACACATGCAAGTATCAAAAGGAGAGTCACGGCATGCATGCATGCATTGTAATTAATGCATCGGTAAACGCAAATTATTGAAATATATCGAGTGCAGTGCTTTGATGTGTCACGTCAACTCGTACATCAACGAGAAGTTTGATTATCCTCTCCCTCACGGACTTAACTGCACCTGCCTTTGGCTGTATGACAGGTTGGCCACACACCTGTCGGGCCCACCTGTCATACACGCAAAGGCAGGAGCGTCCCTCCCTCGCCCATGAGCGTGGTGGCTGGCAAGACTAGGAGAAGCTTTCGCTACACGCTCTCCCTCCCGCATGCGGTGGACATGCAGTAGTTCAATCAGTGTCAGATGGCCAGAAGCGTACTGTAGTACTCCTCCAGTGCAGTAGTACTCCATCATTGTTCGACTTCCCGAAGAGGCGAAGAGTCAAGCGCAGCCCGGACGCTCGTGTGGCAGTTTCATGTGTAGAGTAGTCTAGGATAGCGTGTACCGTGCCTGTAAGCTTAAAATCGTTGGGGTCGGCTCCATGCTATGTGGCCGTCTTGAAGTTTAATTTTTTTTAAAATAGTCTTCTGGCCCTACCTGACACCCTGGTGATTGTAGTTTGCACGCTCATCTGGTCAAGACAGGAAAATATATTTTAATTTGTTTTTTTCGAAAAGGGGGGACTCCCCGGCCTCTGCATTAGAACGATGCATACGACCACATATATTTTAATTTGTGGTGGGTAAATGTTAGAGGTTGCAGCAAATATATTGTACACTGCGGGTCTTTCAGCCAAGTTTAGAGGCAAGCATGTGGGGCCAGTGCTATGATGTGTCGCGTCAACTCGTACAACGAGGAGAAGCTTGATTTTACTACACGCCTTCTCCCTCACCCATGCGCGCGGTTGCTCGCAAAAGAGGACATGCTTTTGCTTAGTAGTACTTCTACAACAAGCTATTCGTCCCGCTCGCGGTGGACGGACATGCAGCAGTGGATTCGACACTGTAGAAGCAGTAGTAGTAACATCATTGTTCGTCTTCTCGAAGAGGCGAAGAGCCAAGCGCAAACCGAACGTTGCAGTTGCGAACATTGGAGCACGCATATAGCCAGGCTCTTGCATGAGACAAAATTGCTATGTGAGCCCACTATTGTACTAGTACGTACAACTACTTACTAGTATAGCCCTGTAAACCAGAAAGGAGTATTTGCCCTTCTAGAGATTTCAACAAGTGACTAGACTACACCGAGACGGAGTACATATGGAGCAAAATGAGTGAATCTGCACTGTAAATAAATACGTACTAGTTCTATCGTTTTCCTCTCCGAGGTGCACAATATTGAGTATACTGACTAGTCTCTTTTTGACACGCATTTATGTTTTTTTACACAGTACAGACGCAAGCGCTCATATACACGCGCATACACTCACCCCTATGAACGCACACACGCACGACACTATCATCTTGAAATTTACGAAGTCACCATAGGCACCTCGTCATCGACAATGTAGGAAAATTATGAGGGGGGTCTCTCCAACAGTGTTCCTTGGCTCGCACCTAGCATCACGGTGGTCGAACTTGGAGTCATTCATCTGGTACACGTGGCATCTCAGATCTGGACACAAGGTGACGCGACCTCTCACTTCCTCCGCCATTTGAAGCGGCGCGCCGATGGAGGGCTAGCATACTCCAATATTAGGTTGGCTCTATGTGATGTGGCAACTTCATATACTAACCGGATGCTGGCTATACTCCCTCTGTAAATAAATACATGGTGTATTGTTTTATTCCTATCGGCGAGGTAACTTAATGTCTTTTTGCTACTTAATAGGATTACATGCAATGAACTAACCATCGCATGTGATGTTTGGTAGTCTCAAGTCATTGAAAGCATGCACGGGCACGGAGGGGGACGCAGCTTCATTGACTTTCTGCACCTGCCTTTGGGTGTATGACACGTGGGTCCAACGGGTGGCTGGCCAACCTGTCATACAGCCAAAGGAAGGTGCAGTAGAGGGGCGAGGAGTAGATGGCCAACACGCACGTGAATTCAACGCAGTCTGCACTTCTCATATAAAGGCTCCCGCCAGTCCAATCTACGAAATCCTACGCACCTACGCACCTAAGGGCAAGAGTGATCACTCCAATCGCAAGATCAGTTGACTAGAAGCTAGACCCATGGAGGCGATGAGCGCGAGCATCAGCCAGCTGTGCCAGATGGTCCACGACGCCGGCCTGCATCCTGGCACCGAGGAATGTCTCCAGGTAGTGCTTGAGGCCGCCAGGGCGAGGGGCCGCTTGGACGACAGCTTCGTCTCCTTGTTCAACGAGGTCCTCGTCGGCTTCCTCGACAAGTTCACCGTCGTCAAGAAGCTCGCGGATGACCTTGACGTACGCCTCCAGCCCACGCGCCCAGGCTCTGCGATGCCTGCCACCCTCAACAGCCTCTATGGTGACAACCTCTTCGACGCACTGGTGGCCCTGCGACTGCCCGCCATCGCGCCGGAGAATGTCCACCTCGAGGTCGCACTCGCCACGCAATGCCTGGCGCAGCAAGACACCATCGACATAATCACCCACATCTACGCGCAAATCGTCCACAAGGACTACTACATGAAATAGGAGGACGATAGGACGCTGGCCTTCTTGGACCGCAGGGTAACCTTGGACGGCATTGTTTAGAAGCACGTTGAGCTTGCCGCCAACACCGCTGCTCCTCACACGTCGGTTGGTGACCCGGTGCACTAGGGCGTGAGGATGTCGTTGATGGATCCGTATGTATCTTTATCTTTCCATCAAATCCATGTAGTAGTATATGGTACTACTAGTAATTATCTTACCTTTCGCATCAACTTCATAATTTTCCTACGTACTCCATGCATGAACCGTTCCAGAACCAAACTTCTCATTACTCTAGGGAAAATCGTTATTTCTATCTATCGGTCGCCCCATGGAGAAGAACCAAAATTTACAAGTTACAAGTTCAAAAGGAAAAGCCTGCCGTGTTCGCGTCGCACCCCCACACGGTTTGTCCGGCAATGCGTGCTGTGTTGCATTTTCACTTACAAGTGGGACTGCAGTTGAGAAAACCGACTATCGGCAAACCCCCACCCCGCCCACCGCGCGATGGCTGAGAAAACAGGAGGGAGAAGAGATGGCTGTAGCACGGACTCCAAGAAAATTGGTGTCAGATGGGACTCGTGTGGGTAGCGTGTGCCGTACTGCTAGACATGAATGCTAGTTATGGCCCATGCCACCCCACTATATCGAGATGCTGGTTACTCCACTATATCGAGTACGTAGAACAAATTTCCTGGAGTCCGTGCTCGGCCCTCCTCTATCTCTCTTCTCAGCCAGCCAGCAGATGCGCGGAGCCCATCGTCTGTTTGCTCATATGCGGTCCCACATGTCAGTGAAAACGCAAGAGGACCCACTGAACCTGCACATCTTTCACCTCGACGTGCTGGTGATGAAAAACAAATCCAATAAAGATCTTCGGTGGCCGCTTTTGGAGTTACTCAAGAGTAGTAAGAGTCTATTTACAGTTTAACCCAAGATGCACATCATGTGGCTTCACCTACCACTCTATTTTCTTGCATGACACGACCTGGATGCTGGATGTCCCACGTGTCGGCAAAAGGAGAAAGAACTCGACCAAATCTTCGGTTGTGCTCTCGGATTAGACTAGTTGTGCTAACTTAAAATTTTATTGTGTAGAATGGATGCAAGTTTTGGTATTGGGAAGAAGAGTATAATGATATATTGATAGAGCACAATTTAGTAGATGTTCTAGCACTTTTAGCTAGCATAGAGGCTAGAGATGAGACTAGTGCACTTGTTGATAGAATAGAGGCTAGACACGTCTACTTATTTACACTCGAAGAAGAAAGAAGCACGCAAGATCGAGCCTCCGCAGATCAACAATGAATGCATCGAGAAGGCACTAATCCAACTTACAGGAGCAGTTATGGAAGTTGGATATCTTCTAAAATGTATTCTTGTGGTTCTTGTTTTCTTTGGTCTTGCTTTTCTAGTCAAAATTTTGGTGATGTATTTCCATGTACCAAAAAAATCAATGATGAAAAAAAGATATGTGTTTGCAAAGAAAAATGTACGCGGCCGGGATGCGGTCGCGCGTTCGGCGCACGACCACCGCATCCGAGAAATGGCCCGGAAACGACCCCATTTCCCTGCCCAAACAGACAGAATCCGAGCAAAATAGAGGTCCGTTTGGGGTCGTGCGTTGGAGTTGGCCTTACAAGTGGGACCGCAGTTGAGGAAACCGACTATCGGCGAACCCCCACCTCACCCGCCGCGCGATGGCTGAGTTAGAGAAACGACTAGGTTGAAGAGATTGCTGTAGCACGGACTCCAAGAAATATGGTGTCAGATGGAAGTCGTGCTGGTGGTGTGTGCCGTACTCCTGAACGTGAATGTTTGTTCTGGCCCATGCCACCCTACTACTCCTAGTACTACTTATAGTAGTAGTATTGAGGATTCGAGGTGCTGGTTACGTACAGCGAACACATTAACATATGGCCCACCTCACACTGTGGCCAAATTTCCTGGAGTCTGTGCTAGGTTAAAAAGTGTTCTTTGTGAGGATGGGTGGCTGGTCTCAAGTTTAAAAATTGTTGTATTACGTACGTAGACGTAGAGATAGTGCAGCATGTGAAGCTAGTACAAATAGTGTACTATTGTTGATTGGCCTCATCCGATAACCTGTTGCAATGCATGTACAATTATGTATTCGGAAGATATTTTTTTCCTCGTCGCAACACCCACTCAGAGAAGCGACTCGATAGCCATTCATAAATTTAGTAAGTTTATCACACGCATATCATTTTATTACATAGAACAGGTCATCAACCCACAACAACAACGAGGATAGATTATAAATACTAAAGTTTTCATCACACAACAAATAACAAGCAATGAAATGAACTTCAACTCAACCAATCCTCGGCGTTGGAAACGCTTGCTTTGAACCACAAGCGATTCTCTGGGAAGGGCTAGCTATTGTAAATCTCGAGGCCAACGCAGGACTGATCATCTAGGCTGAAGCAGCCTACTATATCACGACCAGGGTAGGTAATCACCGAAATGTCCAACGTATAGATACAATTGCTTCTCATAAATGGTAGTAACGTTGTGTCAACAGCAGCTGGATCGGCTTTCACCATCATTGGATAGTTTTGTCCAAGGAAGAGCGAGTTTACTCCAAGAGCGAGTTTACTCCAAGAGTACTAATTAATAACTTTGATGTGTCCCGTCAACTCGCAGAACGACGAGAAGCTTGCTTACTACGCCTTCTCCCTCGCCAACGCGTGCGCGGTGGCTCGCAGCACGAGGATAAACTTTTGCTTACAAGCGGTGGACGTGCAGCAGTTCATTTGGTGTCAGATTGCCAGAAGTACTACTGTAGTACCATCATTATTGTTCGACTTCCGGAAGAGGAGAAGAGCCAAGCGCAAGGTCACCTACTAACCTAGTACAGTACTACTATAGCCAAAGTTGGTCCAACTTTTTAGAGCATGGTTAATAAATATAGGCGGCTCTTGCAGCGGCACATCATTTAGAGCAAGCACTCTCTTCGTAGGAACAAAGGAAGTGAAACAAAAGTTGGAGTGGATGCTAGATTGCCAATTAAAAGATGATTACATAGGAAAAACATCCTATAGCATTCTATCCTATGAATCAAATGACCAATGTAGGAAAATTATGAGGGGGTCTCTCCAACAGTGTTCCTGGGCTCGCACCTAACATCACGGTGGTCGAACTTGGAGTCATTCATCTGGTACACGTGGCATCTCAGATCTGGACACAAGGTGACGTGACCTCTCACTGATTTTTGAGCAATATCCATCCAGTCGAACCACGAAGGACGACAACAAGCTTGTCGAAGATAGCAACAACTTGATAGTTCTTGTAATTCCAAGAGCGGCTGGGAACTCGACAAATTGCTATCTTCAGTAGACGACAGTCACCATGATCGTATTTGAACGTACGTAGATCATCTATGTGCTCAACCTCAGGGCACTCGGAGAGTTTTGGAAGTGGAATCCGCTGACGAGTGTACACATTCACAAGTTCCCACTCGCAATTGTACCCAATATAAACAACCCAATCTCCATTTGTGCCAGCCCAGGACTTACCCTTAAGCGATGGCATCTTGACATCACACGTATCATTATCAAGCGGCATCAACTTGCACAAGGCGAGGCCTCCGTCGTCCGCGCCTATGCGAACAGGCTTATAGCGAAGAAGATAAGGGAGATCAAACAGCTCCTGGACCCTTGGGTTCCTTGTAATGATGTTATTAGTTGAGTCGAGAATGGGCTTGAACGAACCTGCCATGCTAGCCGAGTTGATGACGTCGCACCGATCAATGAGTTCCCCCACCACGTCATCTTTCAGATCGGGGCAAGAATAACGGGGTCGTTTCCGGCTTGTTCCCTCCATGGAGAAGACGATCGAACAATGGCAGAAGGAATGGTGAAGGCAAATGGAGGAGGGAGGAAGAGCATGCGACAGCAGTTCCAAATTGAGAGGGAAAGGCGAAGAGTCGATGGACGGTTGCCAGTTTGCCACGGTACACGAAGAGGCGCCCCGGCCTACACGTCCTTTCGGAAATTGTACAAAAGGTCGTCTCACTGACATGTTGGAAGGGGACCACATGTCAATGAAACATCGTGTGTAATTTCTCGTGCAAAATGCGATCCGGCCGCGTTGGCCCGAGGTGCCGCATTATTTCTCGACTTTATTTTTTTTAATGGCGTGCCGTTCAGTTTTGAAGCACGACTAACTGGTACTGTTTGCAGAGAAAATATAAACTACTCTACCACTACTCCACCTCTAGTACTAGTAGTATAAAAAAGATATATAGGCTGGAGCTTCAGAGCTTTCTTGCTAAGGGCTGCCCACTTGCTTCTCACAGTATCACCCTCTCTCCAGATCTAAAAAAGACGACCTCTCTCTCCCTCCTCGCCGGTGGTCACAGATCCGCCGGGGAAGAAAAGGACGTGCAGTGTTGACGCACTCGTCGTCGGCAAGCGAAGTCACGCACTAACGACAAGGCCGTCCTCTCAGACCTAGCGCCCGCGCGAGATGGCCTTCGTCCCCAAGCTCGCTGTCGTAGTGCGTGTGGAGGATGATGACCATGAGCGAAGCCACTTCCCGCCGACCCTCAAGTATGCTACCTCTTTTTGAACCATACCCTTGTTCTATTGCCCCATCTGCCATGTCGCTGCATGTGGATCTTTTTCCACTCCACCATCTTCCCAATTTGCTATCCTCTGCTCTGCTGGTCACGCAGCCGAAAACCTTAATTTGCACTATTAAAGGAAACCCTACTTCATGCAGACTAATCCATGTCTGGGTTGAATAAGGAAAGGAAGGGAGACTGTACTGTCCAAGAGAGTAGGCATCGAACCCGCATCTAGGTTGAGAAGGGGAAAATCAGTAGCTAAGGAACGAGTCTCGTGTCTCTTGGTTGAAGAAGGGTAGAAAGGCATGACAACGCAATAGAGAATGACCAGGTCGATCGGTTTGTTGTCCTCACATAGGAAAAAGGTGGCTAAACATAACAAAAATGGGACGCAATCCACATATGCTGCCTGGATATTTGTTGCTCTGGGCAACCATACCTCCCTCACCACTCTATGCGTCCGTGGAGGTACATCGTACTGGTGTGCCCACTGTCCGAATGGGCCTCGCATGCTCTTAGTCTAACTTTTTTGCTGTTAGTATAACGCCAGCAGTCAAGTCAAGCAATGCTACTGCTAAAGTGATGCCACATTTAACTAATGCCGCACTCAGTCTAATGCCACCGATAAATTTAATGTCACTGGATTATTTTAGGGTTAGCTGTTGATTGTGGATGTATTAAAGATTTTTCAACTAAGGCATTCTAATGATGTTGCACAGCCAGTATACCAACGATGAAACTTGTTACTACCTTCAGATTTTTGCACTGTTAATGCTTATAGATTACATACCTCACTTTCATGAGATAAGTTATTTTTTTGTACAGTGTCACCAAAATGCCAAGGCGCTGATGTCATTTTATTTTGGTTAAACTGCACAAAAAATTATGAAGACAAGAGGAAAGGTTAAGAGTGGGCACCTCCTCCTCCGGTTGTTCTCTTGATTCGTTCGATCAAGTTTTTATGTTTGATCGATTATCAAGATTGGGATAGCAATTTTTAAGGTCCCCCCGAGTTTGAAATGATATTTACCTTGGAGGTACATGGTTTGCAATTTTTTATACTGTCATTAGTTAATAATGCTAGTTACCTTCAGACTTTTGTATTTGGTTTAATGCTCATGCACAGCTAGTATACCAATGCTGAAATGTGTTACCTTTACATTTTGTATTGTTAATTCTTATAGAAATCTTCCAGTGCCAGAGTTTATTGAAATCTCTTCAGTAAAACCATTGTACTGTACCCTGTAATAAAATAACTACTCTACTGTTGCACTAGCCACTGGATTAGTGTATATTTGTAGTATTCGAAATTTCGAATGGTGTTGCATTAGCGTATGGACATAAATAAAGGGTGGCAAGCTTTCCCAGATATGTGCTCAAGAAAACTACTACCTGTTTTTCTAAATACTAGTAGACGTTTGGGTACTTTAAACTGAACCGCAAAAACCTCTTATATTAAGGAACAGAGGGTGTAGAGTTCACTCAAATTATCCCGGTAAAGCTAGTCACACCTTTGTTAAAATTAATGTTCATTATGTTATCGGAGGAGGTCTGTAAGTTTGTCTCTAATGCCTGTCGACTACATACCTGACATCATGATGTAATGTTAAGTCATTTCCTTTTGTACAGTGTCACTGAATTGTCAAGGCGGTGATGGCATTTTATTTTAGTTGAACTGCACAAAATATGCTTAAAAGAAGAGGAAAGGTCAGGAATCGATCATTCTTTCAGAAAGAACTATATATGCCTTTTTGACATCAGCCTCTGTTGCCTTATTTATTCCTTCAAAAAAGTGGTTAGAAACAGTCTTGCTACCTTTTCCCATTAAGAAATTGGAATGCTTATATTTGTGAGTCTATGCTTCAACTAGTGCCACTTTTATAGTAATCACACTTTCAATATCTATGCAAATAGGGTTTTTCGAGTTTAGTGGAACTGCACAAAAAGTCCAACTAGTTCAACATTAGGAGCATGTTTTCTCCCAAACCTTTATATCCAATTGGTGGCACTATGAGCTGTTCATTAAGAAGGTACATGGTTTGCTACTATCTTGCTACTCTTTTTGTACTGTCATTAGATAGTAATACTAGTGGTTTGCATGTGAATTTATTGGCAGGGTGGACCTACATTGGAGGTGCAGGACATGATTCAGTGACTGGATGCTCAATTTCGGTTGTATCGATTTCACCTCTTCCATCACTGCGAATATGGATATCCTTGGTCTGATGAAGAATAGGCGCTATATTTCTGCTCTGAACAAGCAAATCAATTCAGTATGAAATTGTCCAGGGCAAAACATGACTGTATCAAATTGTCCAGTGCAAAACATGACAGATCTAAGCGGAAGAGACATGTTTAAACCGAAAATACAAGGTGGGGTATATGTTTACTAGCTGCTTGATATTTGTGCAGACAGAGATGTCTGCCCGTTGCTATTTAGCAAACACACAAAGTGACCGCAATTTTGGTTGAACTGCACAAGAGAATAGTATAGTCACTGCATGCAGTGCCATTTGAAAATAGACATAGAAAGATTGGATAGTCACTTCATGGACTGCAGAAAAGTAGTATTGTACTATTTATTGGCCAACACTAGGTGCTTCATTGCTTTGGTCTGATTATACAATGGGCATCATTTTGCCTAAGTTAAAGTTTGTATTCCGAAAATAGTCTCGCCGTGTGATCAAGTGAAGACCAAATCATATTGCAGTGGATGTTCCTCCATCATGTGTGGTTCATTCCCATGGTTCCAGCTGTTGGTGAAACCACTTACGTTTGCAAGAGGAATTGTAGACTTCACAAACAAATTTGTCATTCAGTCTGTACTGAATGTTGGCCAAGAGAAGCATCCATGTTAGTAGGAAGAACATATGTTTTTTCTAGATCTTTGCTTTTGGAGCTACATATTCGTATATGATCTGTGAATCATTGAGATGCATTAACATGTTGATCTTATGTATGGGAATCTTATTAGTTGGTTTTAGTTGTGGCTAATCTTTGCTTTTGGAGCTACATATTTGTATATGATCTGTGAATCATTGAGATGCATTAACAATTCCTTATATCTGTTCGCTCAGTGTTTACAAGTTACCGATCAATCACTAGCTAGCCTACTAATGCGCTCCTGGCTGTTTTAGTTGCGACGCAAGATCCGAAGTGGCAGTTTTTTGAATAGAAATGCCTACCTCTGAAGAAACTGACAAGCTGCTCTGAAGAAAATGCCATGCGAATCTGAAGAAACTGCTAGCAAAAACGTTCGCAAATGCCTTATCTCCCAGCTAAAGTTCATCAATTAATGCCCTCAGCTGCGACTCATTGCATGCTGCTCCGCGTACTGGCTGCGAGCGATTTTGAGTGCCCGCATGCAGCCGGCCGTAATTAAGGCAGCTAACTGATGCGAAAAAAGATGCGCTTTAATTGTTGCGGGCCTTTTAAATCCGTGGAATCATTATTGACAAGGAGGGAGATGATTCGAGTGCACTCGTTTGACCGTAAGGCCGGCGTGCGACCCAGCACGGACGGGACGGGACGGCATAGTCAGAATTTCAGTTTCTCTAGTTTTCCACGGCAAGCTGGCGCGCTAAGCCATGCCTGCTTCATTATGCATTGAATTCCGATGACCGTCGCGCTACCTTCCGCTTATAAGTACTATTTCTCGGCCTTCTATGGTGGCACCGTGACCCAACTCGCCCTATCCTCATAAGCCCCCACCGGCCCGACGTTGCTCGCCACTTATCCTCGCTCTCGCCACGTCCGCCATGCCCCCGCCCGTCCGTGATAGGCGTGGCCGGAGGCGGTCACCGCCGGAACTAGTGTTCGGTTTTTCACCAGAAGGCAGACGGAGGGAGGAGGCATTCTATTGGTCTTTAGATGGCAATGCGGAGATCGAGGACTTGTTGGAGCGCGACCGCCTGGCGGAGGAGCAGGAGTTGTTGGAGCGCGACCGCTTGGCGGATGAGCAGCGTATCGCCAATTTGCGCCGCCAGCGGGACATGGAGCAGCAACGCACCGACGCTCTGAGTCGCGAGCAGAGCACCCGCACGTGGGCCGACTACGTGGAGGCCGGCGCCCGGCAAATAGCCCTGGAGGCTGTCGGGCACGCACGCGTTCGCGACGCTGATTTTTACTACCAGCTCGTCAAGTGGGTTTCCCGCTAGAAGCCGAAGCTTCGGTGGACCACGCCGGCATGGAAAGGGCCAACGCGCGCGAGCAACGCGCCCTATCGCACCTCTGGCAAGTCCGAGGCGAGGCAGAGGACGCCGGTGCCGGCGTTTAGCGTGTACCGTAGATGGCGGCCGGCATCGTCTAGTTAGCTAAGAGTAAGTTAGTACTTGTATGCTACTAGAGTATTAGTGGAAGTAGATAGTTAACTTGGCTATGATGGTTGTCAACGTGGAAGTTCAGTACTCTATATGTGGATCATACCTGTTACTTTGCTCTGAATGTTGAACTTTCCGTTTAAACATATGGAATGGGCTGTTATTTTTTTAAATGGGTTGTATTTGTCCTCCACGGGTTTAGAGGCTGACTTGTGGGCCTACCAAGTTGACGCGTACACAACCAGGAGATGATTGTACGTGGAGAGGATGACAGCAGGGACCCGCCAAGGTCATGGCAGTACGCAAGCAAAGTGCCTCCTTATTTCAATCCAACAAAAAATGGCTCCTCGTAATGGATTTCTGACATCTGGGTCCCATGCCATTGTCAACATAGTCAATAAACGAGAGAGTTGCACAACGAGCGGCTGACATCAGGGACCCAACAGCTCGCCCAGTTATTTTTGTTTTGGGTTAATTTGATAAATGCCACTCCAAATCTAGTGTTTCTAAGAAATGCCATTGCAATTTCCAAACTTTGAAAAATGCCATTTCATGCAATCCCCAGTGGCATTTTTCGAAGTCTGGAGTGGCGTTTTTCAAAGTTTGCAAATTGCAGTGGCGTTTTCCAAAGTTTGCAAAAATTGCAGTGGCATTTTTCAAAGTTTAAAAATTGCAGTGGCATTTTTATGAATCGCCATATTTGTTGTGGCATTTATCTAATTTGTTTTTGAGACGGAAGCAGGGTGTCAACTGGGCTGTGCGGGGCACTCTGGCATGTCTAGATAGCCTTCTCTTTTATGTTTACCCTAGACCAGCCCAGTAGTTTTTTTTCTTTCTGAAAATGGCTAGCCCAGTTTTTTTGTGATTTGCCAAGTAAGTCGCTTTGTCAGGCCTATTGGGCTGCAAATCTTTCAAGACGAGGAGAGCTTCATTCGCTGGACGAGAAAATGGCATATCAGTAATGAGAAATGGGCTGTACATTTTTAAAACACATCAAACCGGCAATTACTTTCAAATTTCTTTTTTTTATTTCAAGATTTTAAATTGCATTAATTTTTATGCATGGACAATTTGTTGGATTTTATATTGATATACATTTATTTTTAAAATCAGTTTGAATGTGACTCGAAATTTCGGGATTAAAAACAGTTCGGACCGCACTGAAATATGCAACATTTCGTATAATTTTTTAACCGTGGCCACAATATGGGCTGTAATGCTAACAAAAAGAATATGGGCTCCAAAAAAACCTTCAAAATTAGCAAATGGGCTGTAAATTATTAGAAATAATGGCAGATGGGTTGTATGCTGTTTTCCACAGATTTGAGGCTTTCCTAAAAAAAAGGTTGACGCACAAGCAGTGACTGTTGGATGTCCATCCAACGGCCGTCGTGCTTCTTCAATCTCTACTCTTCCTGCTCCAGCCGCTCAAACAAGCGCCGGTGGGACTGCCTGCTCCCTCCTCCCCGCGGCCGGCTGTGCTGCCGCGCAGGCTTCACCGCCCCACCGTACTCCCATCGCTGGCCTAGCCATCCCTCTACTCACCCACATCTGTTGTTATTCTCCGGCGACGGCAGACGAACCAGTAAACCCTCATATAGTCGTACTCCCCTCCACGTGGGAAACAACTGCCAAGTCTTCCCTGCCTCCGTGTCGTTCCCTTCCTAGGCCTCGTCGTCGTCCACCGCCCTGGTGCTCCCGGCGCGGCCTGGTCAACGTGGTCAACGACCGACATGCATCTGAAGTGGACTGTACGTGGAGAGGCTGACAGCTGGGTCCACGACCGCACGCAAGGAAATGCCTCCTTATTACACGCAAAATAATGATTCCTCCACCCGACATCTGGGACCCACCGAAAGGGCCTCTGTATTTCACGAAAAAACGTTACCGCCGCTGACAGCTTGGACCCACCAGCTATATCTTCGCACGCAAGGAAGTGCATCCTTATTACGCACAAAAAAATGAATACTCCCCCTGCTAGCTGGGACCCAGTATAGTGACAGGCTGACTTGTGGGCCTACTAAGTTGACGGGGACGGAGGGCTTTGTCAACTTAGTCAATATGCACGATTCTAGCTCCAGTGACCGTATGATGTCCATCCAACGGCCGTAGTGCTTCTTCAACCTCTGGTCTTGTTGCTCCAGCCGCCCAAAGCAGCGCCGGTCGTGCCGCATGCTCCTGCCTCCCGTGGCCGGCTGTGCTGCCGCGGAGAACTCACCGCCCCCTACTATTCCCACCGCTGGCCAGTCCCTGCGGCGACGACAGCCTCACACTGCAGCTGAACCAGTGAACCCTCGTACTCCTCTCCGCGCGGGCTTCCACTGCCGCGTCTTCCCCGGCTCCGCGTCATCCCCTTCCTAGGCCTCGCCGTCGTCCACCGCCCTTGTGCTCTCGGCGCGGCGTGGTCAACATGGTCAAGGAACGGCTTCCATCGGACGTGGACTGTACATGGAGAGGCTGACAGCTGGGTCCACAGGCGCAGCAAGGAAGTGCCTCCTTATAACGCGGAAAATAATTATTCCTCCACCTGACAGCGGGGACCCACCGGACGGGCCACCGTATTTCACGAAAAAAACGTTTCCCCCTGACTGCAGGGACCCACCAGCTACATCTTCGCACGCAAGGAAGTGCGTCCGGGCAAAAAAAAAAGATTCGCCCCCCTGACTGCTGGGACCCACCAGCTACATCTTCGCAGGTAAGGAAGTGCGTGACAGTCGGGACCCACCTGGTCGAAGCGTACGTAGCATTGTCATTCTGGTCGCGAACGTGTACATACATACTGGTCGATGTAGAGGCGCGCACGTGTCGTAGTAGAGGCGCGCACGTAGCATGTACACGTACGTACAGCGGCAAGTGTGCAAGAAAGAAAATACAGCCACGTACGTACATACGGGCAGGGTCTCGAACACCTACTCGCGCATACGTACGGCCAGGGCTCGTGTACATGGCTGGGTCGGAACGGAGAAACAGCGTCGTCGTCGTGTTCATGGGGAGACAACCGGCTGGGTCGGAACGGAATGCGTCGTCGTGTTCATCGGGAGGGCTTGGACGGAACAGCTGATGGAAACGAGGCCTGGCGTACCGCAGAACGGAGGAAACAGCCTTGTGTTCGACCGGCCACGTTTGAAACGGGATCATGTTCATCGGGAGGGGTCTGGCGTACCGCAAAATGGAGGAAACGGACCTCCTACGGTCGAAACGGGGGCCCTGTTGATCGGGAGGGGTGTGGCGTACCGCAAAACGGAGGAAACAGACTTGTGTTGGAGCGCTACGGTCGAAACGGGGGTCCTGTTCATCGGGAGGGGTGTGGCGTACCGCAAAACGGGACTCCACGGGACACTGTTCGTCTCCACCGTCGACCCCCTCCAGCCTCCACGGGCTACTGTTCATCCACCATCGACCTCCTCCAGCCTCCACCTGCGACTGTTCATCCACGGGCTCCTATTCATCCAGCCTCCACCATGCGCTACTCTATCGACTACTGTTCAACCAGCCCTCTCCACGGGCTCCTGTTCAACCACCCCTCCACGGGCTACTGTTCATCCAGCCCTCCACCGTCTACTGTTCATTCTGCGCTCAACGGGGTGGTCCTGTTCATCCTGCCCTCCACGGGGTCCTGTTCATCCAGCCCCAACCGGCTCGATCGATCGGGGTCCTGTTCATCCAGAGGCAACACCACGGGGTCCTGTTCATCCACCCCCACCAGGAACTGTTCATCCAAACCCCCCAGCAACGCTCACTGTTCATCCAGAGGCAGCATCGATCGGCTTTAGTTAGCAGCAGTAGCGAAGGAATCGCTCGATCGGGTTCAGTTAACAGCCATCGATCGATCGCTCGGGTTCAGTAACGTGTAGCCTGCAGTGCAATCACTCGGGTTCAGTTAGAGCCCAACGCCTCGCTCGGGTTCAGTTAGTGCCAATGCCTCGCACACACGCGCGTACATGTATGAGAGAAACGCGCATCGCTTGGCCCCCGACCTCCCACCGTAACCGGGAACTCCCTGAAATTTTCCTCGCCCTCGCTTCTACCACGGTTTTTTCCGTCATGGACGGCCCAAAGAATGTCATGCAGCTGCGTCTCCGGCCCGCCCAGGACGAAAAGCCCATTTTCTGTCATGATTTTTTGTCATAGAAGTAGGAGCCCACCACATCTATGATGATACCGGGTTTTGTCACAATTATCGTCATAGAAGTGTCATATGTATGACATAAATTTTTTTCGTTCGGCCCAAAATGTCACGGATGTGTCTTTTTTTTTGTAGTGAGTACATCGGCCTGGCTTATGTATGTTAGTTGATATTATTGATCCATATACTCTATAAGTGTTTATATGTCTGTTAGTTCTGTACATTCTTGGTTGATTCACTCGGTATTTGAATCTTGATACATCGCTTGTGTACATATCTAAATGGGAGTACACATTATGCTGCGTGTGACATTTGAGTTGGACATGAAGTGTTCCAAATATTCGAATTCACCTTAAACTGGATTCTAGCTTCTGAATTTGAGTATCGGCATTTGTAAACCATATTCATATATGATAGTGGAATACATCTTTGTCGTCCTTTTGAAGATATATAAAAACACATAGAATGATTTATAAAGATTCGTATAGGAATACAAAATGGATTCGAATTTAGTTGCCAGGGTAAACGTGGATGCTTATTGTCCCAAAATTCGAAAGAAGCGGCAAAATGTCCACTCCCACGTCAGCTGCCCGAAGCCAAGTGTTTGGGAGATGGAAATTACTATCTACCCATTACACGGACAATCCATCGGCCCGATTTCCACTGCTCTAAATAGGGGTAGGATAGTAACTTCAATAAGACGTGACACGACCGCCTCTGAGCCCATTCCGACACGGCGGGGGCCAAACATGGGCGGCAAAACACATTTGATTCAAGCTCGTCCGAAAGACCTCTGTTTCTCCCTCCATTTCCCCATTCATACACGGTGGGCGGCAAAACAAACTCGACTCGGCCGAAATCGGTGTAGGCAAATATTTTCAATAGGGGCAGGTTTGTAACTTCACTCAGATGTGACACAACCGCCCTACCTGTCACCCCCGTTCATACACCATGGGCGCCAACCACCCTCTCCTCGCCCGAAATCGCTCTGGGCAAATATTGGCGAGATGTGAGATTACCGTCGTATCCCCAACCAACGAGACGTCCAAATTTTAAACGGGGGCTAAGTTCGTAACTTTCCCATATTTCAGACAGGCGCGTCCCAAAAACATGGTTCCCCGTACCTCTCCCTCCATTTTCCCATTCATAAACCGTCCGCGCTAGAACACCATCCCCACACCAGCCTCTGTCCGCCACCCCATCCATCGCCGCCGTCCTCCACCACATCCATCACCGCCGTCCTCCACCACATCCATCGCCACCGTCCTCCACCATGTCGGAGCGCCTACCAAGACCGCATTGTCCACCGCTAGAGATGGACATTTGTCATCCACGGCGACGGACAAAGAGCCTTGCATCACGTCCTCTCGCTTCATCGGCGCCGTCGTCCTCTTTGCCGGGGCCGCTCACACGACCTTCTCTTCCACCGCAACGGGAGTTATCCCCCGATGCACCCGTCTACCGTCGCAGATTTGCTTCAACGCCACCGACAACCATCGCACCCCCGATGCCTACACGGCGCCGCAAGAGAGGTGGTACTTCGTATCTCCTCAACTTTTTGATCTCAACCAGAAAATAGATCTTGACTTGGTTACTCTACTTTCTTTTCAGCTCTTAGAATTTAGTTCTTAGTTTGAAGCAAACAATGGCTGCTAAATATCATTTCTCCGGTTTCCCCCTTTTATGATCACTATACGATCAGAATACGTGCTTCGTGTCATAATAGCACTACTCGACCCATCAAGCTAAACAAGCTTAGCTGTTCAAATACGAATATGATATTATTAAAACAGATTCGTTTAATTGGTCAGCTAAATATTCCTAAATTAGTTTCAAAAATTCATGTTCGCCGCTCGGGTGTGTATCTCTACAGGGTGCCCACGGTGGGCCGGCCCACCCTGGGATTTTGGGTAGTCCCAGGTCCCGATTCCCCTTTGTTCTGCTACGCGCTTCCGATCTCTACTCGCCCCTAGCCGCCTGCCTCGTCGGTGACTTACCGTCCCCGGACGACATGACTCTAGGAGGAGACGCCGGACTAACAGGAGGTCAGGAGCCGCTCGCCCAACAGCGTCACCGCTGCCCGGGCACGCCGCCGTGCCTACCTTCCCAGTCCGTTCAGGGCTCAGGCATGCAGCACCCACTAAGCCAACCCGATTTATCCTGAGATAAGTCGTCAACACTCAGCAGCCACTCCTCATCACCCATTTTCTAATTGATTCATTACTCATTAGGCAGGACTGTCATTAGGGTTTGTTGTGTGCTCAGTGCTACCTACACTTAATGGTTCAGATGTATTTCGGTAATCTTTAGTACCTGTAAAGTTCACAGGGTTTTCAAAATTCCGGCCCTAGGAACATACACTAGTCATTTTGGATTGTTGGTCGTAGTGACATTGACCCAGATTACTAATGCAAGCCAAGTTTGTTGAAAATTTTACTTGTCTTTCTTACTCATTCGATATAATATCCAATTATTCACGTCTATTAGTTGCAAACAATAAGTGCTAGACAGACTTCTTGATTCAGATTTTGGATGGTCTCTTACTGCAGTTACAATTCTGCATACTTGTCCTAGTGAGCTCACAAGTAAATGATTGTTTCACTACATCTATGCTTGCCTTGTCATATTTGTTGTCAATATTCTTTTAGGGTGGACCACCCTGTTTCTAAATACTGCAACCGTATACATGAGTGAATAGTATTTCTCTATGTGATCTCTTCCATCATGTGTGGGCAACGAACACTGCATTGTATAGAAAGAAAGTGTCATTTCCAGCTTTTACATAGGCTTCGATCTTTTACATGGAATACAATCTGCCTACTTGCTTTGTGTCGCACTACCAACACTCCACCCTTGAAGCTAAACATTATGCCACTCATAATTCCTTAGTTTATTTGTTCAAATACGGATTTCATATAATTCTAATGTTCCTACTTCAGTTTTGAAATGTGTGTCTGCCTGTTATAGAGACATAAGGGGTTTGTATTTTTGTGTGTGGTCTGGTCAGCACGGTTGGGGGGTGAACTTGGCATATGTAGGGGTTTATAGGGAGACACTCTTCGAGTTGAATCCGCAATGCATTCCATAGATAATCTGACTACTTTTTATGTTTTCATGAATCTCAGATTCTGAACAACATCATAATGATTATGAGCTTGCGCGCATGAAAAGAATAAAGCAGAACAATGCCATTGCTGTCAAACTTGGCATTAAGGGACTGAAATCAAGTCTGGATGCAATGCAATGCAAACGCTCTCCACCTATAGATTCATGCTCAGAATATGATCCTAACAGTGATTCTGAGCTAGAGGGGGACCTAAGTCAATGTAGCTCCCTAGTGGAGGAGTCAGAGGAAGATGCCCTATCTTATTCACCCATCAAGGTGCTTGCTCTAACTTTCCAAGGTTATATTTGTCGCACATATCTTGCAAATGATGCTTTGCATTGCTTCTACTTTGTTGAACTGCCATTAGCTTAGTTTACACATCGTGTATGTGAATACGGCCTGCCTATCCATTTTCAGTACATATTCCATCTGTCATCATACCATATCTATCCATTCAAATGCTGTTCTTGTGTATCAGACGTTCAAAAGGAAGAGGGCGATTGCTGATCGTGGAGGAGCACAAGCAAAGTATTTGGAAAAGGTAGTGGCACCTGATAAATCAAATAGCCCATTAGGTGTAGTTGCAATATCACCTGACCCACAAAACACCCCAACTCTAACAGACTCTAGCCCTACTACACTGGTCATTTCTGATGCCCCAACTCAGCAGACCCCAACTACAGCAAACATTATGATTATGCCAGTTGACATAGCACCAGCTCTACGACGCAAAACCCCCATTCCAGCAAAGAGTACACCAAATCCAGTTGCCAAATCCCTTGTCGAACCAGAGAGAGCCCCAATTGCAGCAAATAGGACCCCTGTTCCATTTCTTCCCAGTTTAGAAGACAAAGCTTATATTGTTGTCAGGAACTTTGTGCGCATCTTTCCTTCATGGAAAGATTATACCGCAGACACAGAACAATTTCCAGTCTTCCTCCGCAACTTACGCGTAAGTAATGTACTAATGTTATTCATGGTCATTACTGCATATGTTTCTGCTGACAGAAGATACAAGATTTCATTCTTTTAAATAGGCGAGGACCAAACTGGATTGTGAAGACGAGCAAGGGTTGGTTGCGCTTTTCAAGCACTCGTTGATGAAGTATTGTTCCTACCCGAGGCAAGCGCACTTCGATGGCAAGCCTCTAAACAAAATTTCTGTAAAGTCTTCGGTGCTATATTCATCCAACGGTGACTGGAATAATCTTGTTACACATTGGTCTCGGCTGCAGCGTAAGGTACTATCTATGATATCACATCACAATTTGAACTACATTTCTGCATTTGCCTTAACGTCTCACTTGTACAAAAACTGTTAGCAGAAGAACATTCATTCTCAAGGGACCACAGAATCTCGCAACTATATTGCACACTGCATTGCTCTTGTGAGTACCTCTTGCCCTGTATGACCATACTTACTTTCATAACTGTTTGATTATGTAGCATCACTGCACATGTTAGCCTTGTTATCGTCCATTTGGTGGACATTATAAGATCCATATGGACTCTTACATAAATTTAGAATCAACCCAATGCTTTTCAAGAGGTTTAGCTCTGCAGTCCTCTTGTAAGGACTGAACGTCGTCTATGACTGTACTTACATTAACAGCTACTCCCTCCGTCCCATAATATAAGAACGTTTTGTACAGTACACCAGTGTTCAAAACACTCTTGTATTATGGGAAGAGGGATTGGTTCATTGTGTAGCATTCTGCATCTTATCTCCCTCGCCCACCATTTACTAAAAAAGATCAGATCTATATTTAATCTTACCAAAAAGTAGAATACACAGACAATGCCAGTGCAGAAGTGTAGCCCATTGCTCTTGCCAGTACATTTTGTCCTGTAATGCTTGTGCTTCCAGGGATTGGTAGTTGATTATGTAGCATCAATTTGCATCTTATCTTCATTATCCTCTATCCCTTCCAGTATTATCATATCTATAATTACTCTCTACAAAATGTAGAGTACAGGCAATGCTTATGAAGAAGATTCTGTGCTGAAATTCTTGAGTTATCCTTCCCTTGACATGGAGAAGGGCATTATAAAGCCGGTGTTAACTGTTAATGTAAGTCAGTCCTTCTAAAGCCTTTATCCTCAACTGCTGTTTAATTTGCTCATACTCCCTATTGTTTACTGCTGTTTAGTTTGCTGTTTCTACCAAAATGCATGTTCGCAAGAACCGTAAGTTCTAAGTTTTACTTGTAAAACCAAATTCCTTATTCATACCATGCACATTACTCAATACTCCCTATATGTATGCTTGTTTTTGTGGATCTATAATCCAGTGTGTGGTGAAGCAGCCCACGTTTGCACCTTGTCATCTCCTGTTTTATCTTACTGATGTGGCTGATGATATGAACAACATGCCATGCACATTAACCAAAATAGATACAATGATTTTCTTTGCCCTTCATCTATGCTTGTTATGTTGACATGGTAATCCAGTAGTGTGGTGAAGCTCCCCGCATTATGAATAATGCCAAATTATGCTATTGATATTTTGAACTTACTCTTTATTTTCTAATTTGAAATTGGATGGAATTGATAGCACAGTTATCATCTTTGCCCTTCATCTATGCTTGTTATGTTGACATGGTAATCCAGTAGTGTGGTGAAGCTCCCCGCATTATGAATAATGCCAAATTATGCTATTGATATTTTGAACTTACTCTTTATTTTCTAATTTGAAATTGGATGGAATTGACAGCACAGTTATCATCTTTGTTTATACACGTGCAAAACCTGTCATCTCTCTACTTTGTTTCAGGGTGATATGCCTGATGGCATGCACAAGTCTGCTGAAGGCTATGCGACAAACCCAACATATATTGCAGCAAAGAAGGCAAAACATCTTGAAGATAGCGAGACAACCCCAAAGTCTTGTCTTGATGCAGTGTTCAAGTTACTTGAGACTAGCAGTTAGACAAGCTCACAGAATTCGTTGTCTGAATCAGTTCGACTTCTTTAGTCCCAAGTTCTAGCAGAAAGGCATTCCGCAACTCAACTTCGACTTGAAGTCCTATCTCTAAGAAAGATTGCGGAGAACACCAATGAGAACCTCATCGCTAAACAGCTACACCTGGAAGATATGACCAACATGCTAGGCCGGTCTCACAGCCTTGCTCAGCAGCTTGCGCAGCAGTTCCCGCACAAGGCTAACCTTTCTTGAACTGTCTTGGAAGTGGTCTCGGTTCAGTAATATTTTGTTACGCTGCAATGGTGCCCAGTTTTTGTAATCTGCTTCTTCGTTGCGCTTTATGATCACTGGTGGCTAACTTCAATGCCCAGTGGATGTAATATACCATAAATCCTTTATTGTATAGTGTAGGTTTATTCTTAGTTACTATGCCGTAATTTCTTTATTGTATAGAGTAGGTTTGTTCTTAATTCCTACTAGTTACTGCCATTCGCTATCTGAAAAAAATCAGATGTAGTCGACCGGGCTGAAACATTCGCCTCTAACGGGCCTGGTGTTTAGCGGGCCACAATTGGGCCGACCTGCATCTTTCTTGGGCCCGAATGATTGGGGCCTTCACACTTTGCGCGAGGCCCACAACTTACCGGCCTATATTTTAGTTGGGCCTTTTGTGGACCCAGCGCTTAGTTTGGCCCAGGTAGCGTTGGGCCATTAACAGGCTGAATATTGTACTGGCCTGTTACGGCCCAGATGAAACCATGGGCCTTTAGCAGGCCGAAATTCATATTGGGCCTCAATTTTCACTAGTCGTCGACGGGCCTTCAGCAGGCTAAAATGTAGAGCGGGCCTTTTTGGGCCCAGTTATATCACGGGCAGTTACCAGGCCGAAACATATCTCGGGCTTTAGTTGGCCCACTGATATCATGGGCCTTTAAGAGGCCGAAAGCTTAGTACAGACATCAACATGCCGAATTATGCGATAGGCCTTTAACAGGCCCAAAGTCACGTTGGGCTTAACTGTTGCCACCTTTATCACGGGCCGTTAGTGGGACCGATGTCCCGTCGGACCATATATGGCCCATGGGCAGCACGGGCCATTCCCAGGCCGAAAGTCACACCGGACTGAAATGGGCCCATGTCTACATCGGGCCTCTAACAGGCCGAAAGTCACTGGGCTGTAATTGGGCCCAAATATTCGGCGAATAATTAACGGGCCAGATCTGGCTTGGGGCCGTAAATGGGCCTTTATTAAGCAGGCCGTTATTGGGCTGGCCCACTAGTACCTGAGTAAGTACTACGGGCCTTTGACTGGGCCGGCCTTTTTAACCTATATGGGCCTCTATTGGGCCGTGCCACGTGTCGACGTATCATAGGCGCTTTGGGTCCAATGAGTGGATGACAGCTGTCCCAACAGTGAGCCGACACGTGTTTCCTCCAGCCAATGATGATTTTACACGTGGAAAATCCCCATTGGTCGGGGCTGTTAACGGGTTATTGGATCCAAAACCGGACCTGATAGCTTAATGGCGTTCCGTTATGGTGGATGCCACATGTCGGTCACCCTTGACGAAAGCACTTCTGTGACGCGTGATTTATCGTCATGGAAGTGGACACTTCCATGATGATAATTTTGGTAATGTCATGGAACACTTCTACGACAGCACAGGTATGACTATCTATCATAAATTTGTCATGGATGTACATGCATGACAGAAAATGTGACCTACTGTGACAAACACGTATCATCACGGAAGTGTATTTTTTTTGTAGTGCACGTGTCAGACATCCATCATATCCGCACGCGTGCCAGCCATAGGAGCCACACCCAGTGGCCATGGTCCATCGTTGCGCCGGGAGCAACTATTCTGTGCACCACGTGATGTGTCTGATGCGGACATGAATCTTCAGGAGCAACTGTGAGCTCGTTGTCGATGTACTCGCCGGGATCCGTTCGCAGCCCTCGTAATATGACATAAGAAACTTGAGAAGATCCCTAACATGCACTGTTTAATTTGCATGGATGAAACATGCACCCACCGTCGCGCTTGCGTTATCACAAGACGAGACGAAGAGCATCACAAAGGGAGCTAGAGCACACCGTCATCAAATCGGAGAATAATCACTGATCTCGTATCGTTGCCGAAGGACACGTGCCAGCGGACGTCTTCTCCCATCTCAAATCGATGGGTGCACTTCATCACCCTTAATATATGACAACATAGGATACCGTTCAGTATTTGTGTAGTTGAATTATTGGTTGCATTCATCCTAGAATATTGCTATTGGTTCCTGATATTTATGGTGGGAGAGGTGAAAGTTAGTGCATAACGAAAATGTCCAGGAACCTAAGTTCATAGCAATGGCAATTAGAGTTTTGGTTGCTGACTACACTATGGCGAGTGATGCAAAGGCGATGATCAAGTGACATGGCTGAGAAAGACCAATGAGCAACCATGTGAAGTTAAACATGGATGGGGCTACTGTTCCACGACAGACTATTGTTCCACGACAGACTCAACACACGCAACATGCTTCGGAGGAGGCACTAAAACATTGGAAATGACTTCACTTGTCTTCTCTGGATTAGGATTTGTCACTCCGTGTGTCGGAGAGGTATCTCTGGGCCCTCTCGGTAATGCACATCACTATAAGCCTTGCAAGCAATGTAAATAATGAGTTAGTTGTGGGATGATGCATTACAAAATGAGTAAAGAGACTTGCCGGTAACGAGATTGAACTAGGTATGGTGATACCGACGATCGAATCTCGGACAAGTAACATACCGATGACAAAGGGAACAATGTATATTGTTATGCAGTTTGACCGATAAAGATCTTCGTAGAATATGTCGGAACCAATATGAGCATCCAGGTTCCGCTATTGGTTATTGACCGGAGATGTTTCTCGGTCATGTCTACATAGTTCTCGAACCCGTAGGGTCCGCACGCTTAACGTTTGATGATGATCGGTGTTATGAGTTTATGTGATTTGATGTACCAAAGGTTGTTCGGAGTCCCACATGAGATCACGGACATGACGAGGAGTCTCGAAATGGTCGAGACATAAAGATTGATATATTGGACCATGTTGTTCGGGCACCGGAAGTGTTCCGGACAGTTTCAGATAAAATCGGAGTGCCGGAAGGGGTTACCGCAACCCCCCGGGAGAACTAATGGGCCTCTATGGGCCTTAGTGGGAAGAGAGGAAGGGCCAGGAGGGGCTGGCCGCGCCCCCCCCTGGGTCCAAATTGGACTAGGGGAAGGGGGCGGCGCCCCCTTTCCTTTCCTTCCCCCTCTTCCTTCCTTCCCCCTCTCTCCCTCATGGTGGATTCCTACTAGGACTTGGAGTCCTAGTAGGATTCCCCTCTTGGGGCTCGCCCTAGGGGCCAGCCGGCCCTCCCCTCCTCCCTCCTTTATATACGGGGGAGGGGGGCACCCCATAGACACACAAATTGATCTTTAGCCGTGTGCGGTGCCCCCCTCCATAGTTTTACACCTCGGTCATATCGTCGTAGTGCTTAGGCGAAGCCCTGCGCCGGTAACTTCATCATCACTGTCACCGCGCCGTCGTGCTGACGGAACTCTCCCTCGGCCTCAGCTGGATCTAGAGTTTGAGGGATGTCACCAAGCTGAACGTGTGCAGATCGCGGAGGTGTCGTGCGTTCGGTACTTGGATCGGTTGAATCGCGAAGACGTTCGACTACATCAACCGCGTTACTAAACGCTTCCGCTTTCGGTCTATGAGGGTACGTGGACACACTCTCCCCGCTAGTTGCTATGCTTCTCCTAGATAGATCTTGCGTGATTGTAGGATTTTTTTTGAAATACTACGTTATCCAACAGTGGCATTCGAGCCAGGTCTATGCGTAGATGCTATATGCACGAGTAGAACACAAAGAGTTGTGGGCGATAATAGTCATACTGCTTACCAGCATGTCATACTTTGATTCAGCGGTATTGTTGGATGAAGCGGCAAAGACCGACATTACATGACCGCATTCATGAGGCTGGTTATACCGTTGTGCTTCGCACACAGGTGGCTAGTGGGTGTCTGTTTCTCCAACTTTAGTTGAATCGAGTGTGACTACGCCCGGTCCTTGTTGAAGGTTAAAACAACACACTTGACGAAAAATCGTTGTGGTTTTTGATGCGTAGGTAAGAACGGTTCTTGCTAAGCCCGTAGCAGCCACGTAAAACTTGCAACAACAAAGTAGAGGACGTCTAACTTATTTTTGCAGGGCTTGCTGTGATGTGATATGGTCAAGACGTGATGATATATAAATTGTTGTATCAGATGATCATGTTTTGTAAAAGTTATCGGCAACTGGCAGGAGCCTTATGGTTGTCGCTTTATTGTATGAAATACAATTGCCATGTAATTGCTTTACTTTATCACTAAGCGGCAGCGATAGTCGTAGAAGCAATAGTTGGCGAGACGACAATGATGCTTTGATGGAGATCAAGGTGTCAAGCCGGTGACGATGGTGATGATGACGGTGCATTGGAGATGGATATCAAAGGCAGAAGATGATGAGCCATATCATATCACTTATATTGCATGTGATGTTTATCCTTTATGCATCTTATTTTGCTTAGTTCGGTGGTAGCATTATAAGATGATCTCTCACTAAATTTCAAGGTATAAGTGTTCTCCCTGAGTATGCACCGTTGTGACAGTTCGTCGTGCCGAGACACCACGTGATGATTGGGTGTGATAAGCTCTATGTTCACATACAACGGGTGCAAGCCAGTTTTGCACACACAGAATACTCGGGTTAAACTTGATGAGCCTAGCATATGCAGATATGGCCCCGGAACACTGAGACCGAAAGGTCGAGCGTGAAACATATAGTAGATATGATCAACATAGTGATGTTCACGAGTGAAAACTACTCCATCTCACGTGATGATCGGACATGGTTTAGTTGATATGGATCACTTGATCACTTAGATGATTAGAGAGATGTCTATCTAATTGGGAGTTCTTAAGTAATATGATTAATTGAACTTTAATTTATCATGAACTTAGTACCTGATAGTATTTTGCATGTCTATGTTGTTGTAGATAAATGGCCCGTGCTACTGTTCTGTTGAATTTTAATGCGTTCCAAGAGAAATCTAAGTTGAAAGATGATGGTAGCAACTACACGGACTGGGTCCGTAACTTGAGGATTATCCTCATTGCTGCACAGAAGAATTACGTCCCGACGAAGGAAATATGCCCTAGAGGCAATAATAAAGTTATTATTTATTTCCTTATTTCATGATAAATGTTTATTATTCATGCTAGAATTTTATTAACTGGAAACTTAGTACATGTGTGAATACATAGACAAACATAGTGTCCCTAGTATGCCTCTACCTGACTAGCTCGTTAATCAAAGATGGTTAAGTTTCCTAGACATAGACATGTGTTGTCATTTGATGAACGGGATCACATCATTGGAGAATAATGTGATGGACAAGACCCATTCGTTAGCTTAGCATTATGATCATTTCAGTTTCATTGCTACTGCTTTCTTCATGACTTATACATGTTCCTAAAACTATGAGATTATGCAACTCCCGAATACCGGAGGAACGCCTTGTGTGCTATCAAACGTCACAATGTAACTGGGTGATTATAAAGATGCTCTACAGGTGTCTCCGAAGGTGTTTGTTGGGTTGGCATAGATCGAGATTAGGACTTGTCACTCCGTGTGTCCGAGAGGTGTCTCTGGGCCCTCTCGGTAATGCACATCACTATAAGCCTTGCAAGCAATGTGACTAATGAGTTAGTTGCGGGATGATGCATTACGGAACGAGTAAAGAGACTTGCCGGTAATGAGATTGAACTAGGTATGATGATACCGACGATCGAATCTCGGGCAAGTAACATACCAATGACAAAGGGAACAACGTATGTTGTTATGCGGTTTGACCGATAAAGATCTTCATAGAATATGTAGGAGCCAATATGAGCATCGAGGTTCCGCTATTGGTTATTGACCGGAGATGTGTCTCAGTCATGTCTACATAGTTCTCGAACCCGTAGGGTCCGCACGCTTAACGTTCGATGACGATTGGTATTATGAGTTTATGTGATTTGATGTACCAAAGGTTGTTCGGAGTCCCGGATGAGATCACGGACATGACGAGGAGTCTCGAAATGGTCGAGACATAAAGATTGATATATTGGACCATGTTGTTCGGACACCGGAAGTGTTCCGGAGAGTTTCGGATAAAACCGGAGTGCCAGAAGGGGTTACCGGAACCCCTCGGGAGAACTAATGGGCCTCTATGGGCCTTAGTGGGAAGAGAGGAAGGGCCAGGAGGGGCTGGCCGCGCCCCCCCCTTGGGTCCGAATTGGACTAGGGGAAGGGGGCGGCGCCCCCTTTCCTTCCCTTCCCCCTCTCTTCCTCTTGGTGGATTCCTACTAGGACTTGGACAAGTCATAGTAGGATTCCCCTCTTGGGGCTCGCCCTAGGGGCCGGCCGGCCCTCCCCTCCTCCCTCCTTTATATACGGGGGAGGGGGCACCCCATAGACACACAAATTGATCTTTAGCCGTGTGCGGTGCCCCCCTCCACAGTTTTACACCTCGGTCATATCGTCGTAGTGCTTAGGCGAAGCCCTGCGCCGGTAACTTCATCATCACTGTCACCACGCCGTCGTGCTGACGGAACTCTCCCTCGGCCTCAGCTGGATCTAGAGTTCGAGGGATGTCACCGAGCTGAACGTGTGCAGATCACGGAGGTGTCGTGCGTTCGGTACTTGGATCGGTTGAATCGCGAAGACGTTCGACTACATCAACCGCGTTACTAAACGCTTCCGCTTTCGGTCTATGAGGGTACGTGGACACACTCTCCCCGCTCGTTGCTATGCTTCTCCTAGATAGATCTTGCATGATCGTAGGATTTTTTTTGAAATACTGCGTTCCCCAACAGGGGCATCCGAGCCAGGTCTATGCGTAGATGCTATATGCACGAGTAGAACACAAAGAGTTGTCGGTGATAATAGTCATACTGCTTACCAGCATATCATACTTTGATTCGGGGTATTGTTGGATGAAGCGGCCCAGACCGACATTACATGACCGCGTTCATGAGACTGGTTCTACCGCTGTGCTTCGCACATAGGTGGCTAGTGGGTGTCTGTTTCTCCAACTATAGTTGAATCGAGTGTGACTACGCCCGGTCCTTGTTGAAGGTTAAAACAACACACTTGACAAAAAATCATTGTGGTTTTTGATGCGTAGGTAAGAACGGTTCTTGCTAAGCCCGTAGCAGCCACGTAAAACTTGCAACAACAAAGTAGAGGACGTCGAACTTATTTTTGCAGGGCTTGCTGTGATGTGATATGGTCAAGACATGATGATATATAAATTGTTGTATGAGATGATCATGTTTTGTAAAAGTTATTGGCAACTGGCAGGAGCCTCGTGGTTGTCGCTTTATTGTATGAAATACAATCGCCATGTAATTGCATTACTTTATCACTAAGCGGTAGCGATAGTCGTAGAAGCAATAGTTGGCGAGACGGCAATGATGCTTCGATGGAGATCAAGGTGTCAAGCCGGTGACGATGGTGATCATGACGGTGCTTTGAAGATGGAGATCAAAGGCACAAGATGATGGTGGCCATATCAAATCACTTATATTGCATGTGATGTTTATCCTTTATGCATCTTATTTCGCTTAGTTCGACTGTAGCATTATAAGATGATCTCTCACTAAATTTCAAGTATAAGTGTTCTCCCTGAGTATGCACTGTTGTGACAGTTCATCGTGCCGAGACACCACGTGATGATTGGGTGTGATAAGCTCTACGTTCACATACAACGGGTGCAAGCCAGTTTTGCACACGCAGAATACTCGCGTTAAACTTGACGAGCCTAGCAAATGCAGATATGGCCTCGGAACACTCAGACCGAAAGGTCGAGCGTGAATCATATAGTAGATATGATCAACATAGTGATGTTCACCATTGAAAACTACTCCATCTCACGTGATGATCGGACATGGTTTAGTTGATATGGATCACGTGATCACTTAGATGGTTAGAGGGATGTCTATCTAAGTGGGAGTTCTTAAGTAATATGATTAATTGGACTTTAATTTATCATGAACTTAATACCTGATAGTATTTTGCATGTCTATGTTGTTGTAGATAAATGGACTGTGCTACTGTTCCATTGAATTTTAATGCGTTCCAAGAGAAATCTAAGTTGAAAGATGATGGTAGCAACTACACGGACTGGGTCCGTAACTTGAGGATTATCCTCATTGCTGCACAGAAGAATTACGTCCTCGTGAAGGAAATATGCCCTAGAGGCAATAATAAAGTTATTATTTATTTCCTTATTTCATGATAAATGTTTATTATTCATGCTAGAATTGTATTAACCGGAAACTTAGTACATGTGTGAATACATAGACAAACAGAGTGTCCCTAGTATGCCTCTACTTGACTAGCTCGTTAATCAAAGATGGTTAAGTTTCCTAGCCATAGACATGTGTTGTCATTTGATGAACGGGATCACATCATTAGAGAATGATGTGATGGACAAGACCCATTCGTTAGGTTAGCATTATGATCATTTCAGTTTCATTGCTACTGCTTTCTTCATGACTTATACATGTTCCTCAGACTATGAGATTATGCAACTCCCGAATACCGAAGGAACACCTTATGTGCTATCAAACGTCACAATGTAACTAGGTGATTATAAAGATGCTCTACAGGTGTCTCCGAAGGTGTTTGTTGGGTTGGCATAGATCGAGATTAGGATTCGTCACTCCATGTATCAGAGAGGTGTCTCTGGGCCCTCTCGGTAATGCACATCACTATAAGCCTTGCAAGCAATGTGACTAATGAGTTAGTTGTGGGATGATGCATTACGGAACGAGTAAAGAGACTTGCCGGTAATGAGATTGAACTAGGTATGATGATACCGATGATCGAATCTCGGGCAAGTAACATACCAATACAAAGGGAACAACGTATGTTGTTATGCGATTTGACCGATAAAGATCTTCGTAGAATATGTAGGAGCCAATATGAGCATCCAGGTTCCGCTGTTGGTTATTTACCGGAGATGTGTATCGGTCATGTCTACATAGTTCTCGAACCCGTAGGGTCCGCACGCTTAACGTTTGATGACGATTTGTATTATGAGTTATGTGATTTGATGTACCAAAGGTTGTTCGGAGTCCCGGATGAGATCACGGACATGGCGAGGAGTCTCGAAATGGTCGAGACGTAAAGATCGATCTATTGGAAGGCTATATTCGGACATCGGAAAGGTTCCAAGTGATTCGGGTATTTTTCGGAGTACCGGAGAGTTACGGGAATTCGCCGGGAGAAGTAATGGGCCTTATTGGGCTTTAGTGGAGAGAGGGGAGAAGGGCCAAGAGGTGGCGCGCGCCTCCCCCCTGCCCAAACCGAATTGGACAAGGGGCGGGGGTGCGGCCCCCCTTTCCTTCTCCCTCTCCCTCTCTTTCCTTCTCTCCTACTCCGAATAGGAAAGAGGAGGGGAATCCTACTTGGACTGGGGAGTCCTAGTAGGATTCCCCACACCTGGCGCGCCCCCCTTGGGCCGGCCACCTCTTCCCTCCCCTCCTTTATATACGTGGCCAGGGGGCACCCCAAACACACTCAAGATTGGTCTTAGCCGTGTGCGGTGCCCCCCTCCACAGTTACACACCTCGGTCATATCGTCGTAGTGCTTAGGCAAAGCCCTGCGCCGGTAACTTCATTATCACCGTCGCCACGCCGTCGTGCTGATAGAACTCTCCATCGGCCTCAACTAGATCAAGAGTACGAGGGACGTCATCGAGCTGAACGTGTGCTGAACACGGAGGTGCCATACATTCGGTGCTAGGATCAGTCAGATCGTGAAGACGTACAACTACATCAACCGCGTTGATATAATGCTTTCGTTTTCGGTCTACGAGGGTACATCGACATACTCTCCCCGCTCGTTGCTATGCTTCTCCTAGATAGATCTTGCGTGATCGTAGGCAATTTTTTTGAAATAATACGTTCCCCAGCAGTGGCATGCGATCCAGGTTTATGCCTAGATGTTATATGCACGAGTAGAACACAAAGAGTTGTGGGTGATAATAGTCATACTACTTACCAGCATGTCATACTTTGATTCAGCGATATTGTTGGATGAAGCGACCCAGACCGACATTACATGATCGTGTTCATGAGACTGGTTCTACCGCCGTGCTTCACACGCAGGTGGCTAGTGGGTGTCTGTTTCTCCAACTTTTGTTGAATTGAGTGTGACTACGCCCGGTCCTTGTTGAAGGTTAAAACAACACACTTGATGAAAATCGTTGTGGTTTTTGATGTGTAGGTAAGAACGGTTCTTGCTAAGCCCGTAGCAGCCACGTAAAACTTGCAACAACAAAGTAGAGGACGTCTAACTTGTTTTTGTAGGGCTTGCTATGATGTGATATGGTCAAGACGTGATGATATATCAATTGTTATATGAGATGATCATGTTTTGTAAAGTTATCAGCAATTGGAAGGAGCTTTATGGTTGTCTCTTCATTGCATAAGATGCAAGCGCCATGTAATTGCTTTACTTTATCGCTATGCGATAGCAATAGTTGCAAAAAGCAATAGTTGGCGAGACGACCATGTGACAACACGTTGATAGAGATCAAGATGATGGAGATCATGGTGTCATGCCGGTGACGATGGAGATCATGACGGTACTTTGGAGATGGAGATCAAAGGCACAAGATGATGATGGCCATATCATGTCACTTTTTTTGATTGCATGTGATGTTTATCTTTTATGCATCTTATTTTGCTCAGTACGACGGTAGCTTTATAAGATGATCCCTTACTAAAATTTCAAGGTATAAGTGTTCTCCCTGAGTATGCACCGTTGCGACAGTTCTTCGTGCTGAGACACCACGTGATGATCGGGTGTGATAAGATCTACGTTCACATACAACGGGTGCAAGCGAGTTTTGCACACGCAGAATACTCGGGTTAAACTTGACGAGCCTAGCATATGCAGATATGGCCTCGGAACACTGAGATCGAAAGATCGAACGTGAATCATATAGTAGATATGATCAACATAGAGATGTTCACCATTGAAAACTACTCCATCTCACGTGATGATCGGACATGGTTTAGTTGATATGGATCACGTGATCATTTAGATGACTAGAGGGATGTCTATCTAAGTGGGAGTTCTTAAGTAATATGATTAATTGAACTTTAATTTATCATGAACTTAGTCCTGATAGTATTTGCATAAGTATGTTGTAGATCAATAGCTCGTGATGTAGCTCCCCGTTTATTTTTGATATGTTCCTAGAGAAAAATAAGTTGAAAGATGTTAGTAGCAATGAGGTGGATTAGCTCCGTGATTTGAGGATTATCCTCATTGCTGCACAGAAGTATTATGTCCTTGATGCACCGCTAGGTGACGGACCTATTGAAGGAGCAGATGCACACGTTATGAACGTTTGACAAGCTCAGTATGATGACTACTTGATAGTTTAGTGCACCATGCTTTACGGCTTAGAACCGGGACTTCAAAAACGTTTTGAACGCCACAGAGCATATGAGATGTTCCAAGAGATGAAATTGATATTTCAGTCTCATGCCCATGTCGAGAGGTATGAGACCTCTGACAAGTACTTTGCCTACAAGATGGAGGAGAATAGCATGTGCTCAGAATGTCTGGGTACTACAATCACTTGAATCAAGTGTGAGTTAATCTTCCCGATAAGATAGTGATTGACAGAGTTCTCTAGTCACTATCACCAAGTTACTAGAACTTCGTGATGAACTATAATATGCAAGGGATAACGGAAACGATTCCCAAGCTCCTCGCGATGCTGAAATCGGCGAAGGTAGAAATCAAGAAAAAGCATCAAGTGTTGATGGTTAACAAGACCACTAGTTTCAAGATAAAGGGCAAGGGAGATAAAGGGAAACTTCAAAAGGAATGACAAGAAAGTTTCCACTCCCATGAAGAAGCCCAAAGCTAGACCCAAGCCTGAAACTAAGTGCTTCTACTGCAAAGGAAATGGTCACTGGAAGTGGAACTGCCTTAGATACTTGGCGGATAAGAAGGATGGCAAAGTGAACAAAGGTATATTGGATATACATGTTATTGATGTGTAGTTTACTAGTGTTTATAGCAACCCCTTGGTATTTGATACTGGTTCAGTTGCTAAGAGTAGTAACTCGAAATTGGAATTGCAAAATAAACAGAGACTAGTTAAGGGCGAGGTGATGATGTGTGTTGGAAGTGATTCCAAGGTTGATAAGATCACCATCGCACACTCTCTTTACCTTCGGGATTAGTGTTGAACCTAAAATAAATGTTATTTGGTGTTTGCGTTGAGCATGGATATGATTGGATCATGTTTATTGCAATACAGTTATTCATTTAAGTCAAAGAATAATTGTTGTTCTATTTACATGAATAAAACCTTCTGTGGCCATACACTCAATATAAATGGTTTATTGAATCTGGATCGTAGTGATACACATATTCATAATATTGAAGCCAAAAGATTCAAAGTTAATAATGATAGTGCAACTTATTTGCGGCACTGCCGTTTAGGTCATATTGGTGTAAACCGCATGAAGAAACTCCATGCTGATGGGCTTTTGGAATCACTTGATTATGAATCAAATTGATGCTTGCGAACCATGCCTCAAGGGCAAGATGACTAAGACTCCGTTCTCCAGAACAATGGAGCGAGCAACTGACTTATTGGAAATAATACATACCGATGTATGCGGTCCGATGAGTGTTGAGGCTCGCAGCGGGTATCGTTATTTTCTGACCTTCACAGATGATTTGAGCAGATATGGGTATATCTACTTGATGAAACATAAGTCTGAAACATTTGAAAAGTTCAAAGAATTTCAGAGTGAAGTGGAAAATCATTGTAACAAGAAAATAAAGTTTCTACGATCTGACCGCGGAGACGAATATTTGAGTTACGAGTTTGGTCTTCAATTAAAACAATGTGGAATAGTTTCACAAACTCATGCCACCTGGAACACCACAGCATAATGCTGTGTCCAAACGTCATAACCGTACTTTATTGAATATAGTGCAATCTATGATGTCTCTTACCGATTTACCACTATCGTTTTGGGGTTATGCATTAGAGACAGCTACATTCACGTTAACTAGGGCACCATCTAATCCGTTGAGACGACACCGTATGAACTATGGTTTGGCTAGAAACCTAAGCTGTCGTTTCTTAAAGTTTGGGGTCGTGATGCTTATGTGAAAAAGTTTCAACCTGATAAGCTCGAACCCAAATCGGAGAAGTGCATCTTCATAGGATATCCAAAAGAAAATGTTGGGTACACCTTCTATCATAGATCCGAAGGCAAGATCTTTGTTGCTAAGAATGGATTCTTTCTAGAGAAGAAGTTTCTCTCGGAAGAAGTGAGTGGGAGGAATGTAGAACTTGATGAGGTAATTGTATCTTCTCCCGAATTTGAAAGTAGTTCATCACAGAAATCAGTTCCAGTGATGCCTACACCAATCAGTGAGGAAGCTAATGATGATGATCATGAAACTTCAGATCAAGTTACTACAGAACCTGGTAGGTCAAGCAGAGTACGGTCCGCACTAGAGTGGTACGGTAATCCGGTTCTGGAAGTCATGTTACTAGACCATGATGAACCTACGAACTATGAGGAAGCGATGATGAGCCCAGATTCCACGAAATGGCTCGAAGCCATGAAATCTGAGATAGGATCCATGTATGAGAACAAAGTATGGACTTTGATTGACTTGCCGGATGATCGGCGAGCCATTGAGAATAAATGGATCTTCAAGAGGAAGACGGACGATGATAGTAGTATTACTATCTACAAAGCTCGAATTGTCGCAAAAATGTTTTCAACAAGTTCAAGGTGTTGACTACGATGAGATTTTCTCACTTGTATCGATGCTTAAAAGTCTGTCCGAATCATGTTAGCAATTGCCGCATTTTATGAAATTTGGCAAATGGATGTCAAACCTGCATTCCTTAATGGATTTCTTAAAGAAGAGTTGTATAGGATGCAACTAGAAGGTTTTTTCGATCCTAAAGGTGCTAACAAAGTGTGCAAGTGATAACCCACAAGCATAGGGGATCAATTGTAGCCTCTTTCGATAAGTAAGAGTGTCGAACCCAACGAGGAGCTAAAGGTAGAACAAATATTCCCTCAAGTTCTATCGACCACCGATACAACTCTACGCATGCTTAACGTTCGCTTTACCTAAAACAAGTATGAAACTAGAAGTACTTTGTAGGTGTTGTTGGATAGGATTGCAAGAATATAAAGAGCACGTAAATAAAAACTAGGGGCTGTTTAGGTAAAGAAGCAATTAAGTTAGTATAGCGAGTGTGGAAAAGTGGTGGTAGGAGTTGCGAAATTTTCCCTAAGCAATTGACTACTTTCACTACAAAAAAATACACTTCCGTGATGATACGTGTTTGTCACAGTAGGTCGTATTTTTTGTCATGCATGTACATCCATGACAAATTTATGACAGAATCAAGATAGTCATACCTGTGCTGTCGTAGAAGTGTTCCATGACATTACCAAAATTATCATCACGGAAGTGTCCACTTCCATGACGATAAATCGCGCGTCACAGAAGTGCTTTCGTCAAGGGTGACCGACACGTGGCATCCACCGTAACGGAACGCCGTTAAGCTATCGGGTCGGGTTTTGGATCCGATAACCCGTTAACAGCCCCGACCAATGGGGATTTTCCACGTGTAAAATCATCATTGGCTAGAGGGAACACGTGTCGGCTCATCGTTGGGACAGATGTCATCCACTCACTGGACAGAAGGCGCCTATGATACGTCGACACATGGCACGACCCAACAGTGGCCCATTCCTATGAAAAGGCCGGCTTGTTTGACTTGGTCAAAAGCTGGCGGGCCGGCCCATGGAAAGCCTGTTAACGGCCTGTTCGCATATAGCCCATTTACAACCCGCTAACCCAAGGCCCGTTACGCCCTATCCGAATTAGGCCCAATAGCGTCATCTGGGCCATCCAATATGATTCCAGCCCTTTTTCACTTCTGGCCCATGTATAGCCCATGACATCTTTCGGCCCATATGAGGCCCTTTGTAACTCTTGGCCTATTAGCGGCCCGTGCTGAAACTGGCCCGTAATGAATAGTGTATTACTTTACACCCATTAACGTCCCGTGGTGAAATTGGCCCGTAATGAACAGTGTATCACTTTATACCCATTGACAGCCCGTTATTCCATTGGGCCGTTTCCAGCTCAAGTTAACTTTCGGCCTTCTGAGGGCCCATTTATTCTTGGGCTCATTTGCAGCATTCGGTTACTTACGACCCGTTACTGTCATTTTCTGCTTGTGGGCCAAATTCAGCCCGTCGTTACAGTCAGCCTGTTTGTGGACCGTTAGTCTGTTGGGCCATTTTCATAGCATCACCAAATACGGCCTATTAACGATGGCCCGTTATGGTCGGCCCATGAACGGACGATTCCAACTCTAGCCCGTTTACGGCCATAATGCGGTCTGTTTGGCCCATGTTTGGCCAATCGATCATACGGCCCGTATAAGGCCCATTGATGATACGGCCCGCAGAAGGCCCATTGTTTCTACGACCCGTAGAAGGCCCATTGTGTCTACGGCCCGTAGAAGGCCCACTGTTTCTACGGCTAGTAGGAGGCCCAGTGTCACTACAGTAAATATTAGCCCATGGTTATTGTGGCCTAGTTTTAAAAAATAGGTTATTGCAGCCACTAGCTAACCGCGGAAAAAGAACTGCAATGACTACAAGCAAACAAATAAACATGACAACAAGGAAATAAATAAGCAAGCAACTAACGCTAGGCTATCACAGCTATTACACATATTACATCCACTGGGCATCAAAGTTCGCCACCAGTGCAAATATAGGGAACAAAGCAGCATATCATATACACTGGTTGTCAAAGTTGGCGACCAGCGCAAATAAACACCGCAGCAAAACAAATCCAGAACTGAAACCACTTCAGAAGATCTCAAGAAACAATATCCTGGGTACCCATAATGCTGGCAAGATGCTTAGCAAGCTTATTAACTTTCTCTTGTTTGGTGCTTAAATCCTCCAGCGCTTGCTGTTGCACGAGAAAATATGCATCTGAATTCTGCAGGGACTTCCTCAGTCCTTCAGCTTCCTGTCACAGCACATCTGATCGATGTCTTTCAACTTGAAGTTGAGACTCAAGAAGACGAACTAATTCAGGCAGCGAGTTCGGAGAGCTTGTGCCAGTAGTAGTGGCCGGTAACTCGAACACTACATCAAGACAGGACTTTTGGGTTCCCTCACTGTCGTCAAGATAGTTTTTATCAGCTTTCTTGGAGACCAACAGGGATGTCTCACTATCTTGAACCTTATCTGCATTACTTCCTTTACCATTGGATAACGCGGTACTGTTCTCCAATATTTTGTCCGCATTCTAAAAGAGAAACAAGCAGACACATCACATGTTTACCATGTTGTATATGAAACTCATTTTGGTAAATGAGTTCAGTAGTGAAGTGGACAAGATAACAGCATGAAACAAACATATATCTATGTACCATGGTCACTTTATGGTCTATATCATTCTAGTTTTTGTTGCCAAATCAAGATAGAGACACAGTTCAAATAATATTTGTTCAAGACAAAGCAGAATAGACAGAATATAAGTGTGGGTAACTATAGAGCAATAACAACACTTGTAATGTGCATGACATGAGAACATAACTGTTTATTCAATTGAAACTGAAATCAACATAGAGCAGGTTACAACAGCAAACCAGTTAAAGAAACAGGTTTAAAACATACCTGTTGCGCCATTGGAGTTTCAATTCCATCCTTCAAATTTGAAAATAGTTGGTATGAGTAAATACAGTAATGCAAGAGCAAAGGAGTATGAACCATAGCTACAGAACCTGACCTGAGAACAAATCTTCTTCTCCTTTAAGCGTTGAGTTGGGATTCAGAGTGGTGGTCCTCGTGCTTTGGGCACTGCAGTTCCCTTACTAACTGCTCATGTTTGGGTGCTCTGTGGTGGAGACGGTGCTGTGTCAACTGGAACTGGGTTACTATCTACCGGGGTTGGGGTTAGAAGGGGTGTAGCTGGTTCTCTGTCCAACTGGGTAGGGGTACAATCTGCGAGAGTCTGGGTTATGTGTGGTGGATCTGGTCCTTGGGCAAGTACAACCGTGGTTCTATCTGCATCAACTGGTAGCACTATCTTTTCTGAAGACCGTGTTGTTACTCCCTTAGATACTGCCATCACGCTCTCCAATTCAAATGGCTGATAAACAAGAAAAGTAATTGAAAGTATAGACATTGTATGATAGACAGGTGCAATGGATAGTGGGGAATAAAAGAGGGCATGAAATAATTCATATTTATGTTGTCTAACCAAACAAGATAGCATGACACAATTTCACATATATGATGGCTAACTAAACAGGATAGCATGACACAATTTCACATTATGATGGCTAACTAAAAAAGATGGAAAGACATAGTTCAAAATATGAGACTATGTAAACAGGATGACATGACATAACTATATAATGTGTTTATTAAATAGGTTGGCATGCCATAATTCACATACATTCACGGATAGAATGCCATAATTCAAAATATGATGACTGTAAACACTAAACAGGATGACATGATATAACTATATGATGTCTTTATTAAATGGGTTGCCATGCCATAATTCAGATAGATGATGTGTATGTACTATGTAAACATGATGGCATGATATAATTCAAATATATGATTTATATAGTAAGCAAGTAAGCAGATGGCAATCCATATATGATGTAAAAACTAAGCAATGCAAGACAACATGCATGACATGGGTAATATAACCCTGCCAAGTTTGAGCATAGACCTCAGGGGGGAAATAGGACTGGTCATCAGTCTCTGAATCCTCCTCTGAGGAGCTCTCTGTAACCAGCAAGATGTCTGCTTTAGCAGGTAGCATTGTCTGCTCTGAATACCTTGTTTTCACTCCAGATACTTCCATCACCGCTTCAAATGGCTGATGCACAGGAAGAGTAGTTGAATATACAAACGTTGTCGACAAATGGAACACGTAATACAAAAAAATGATAGCATGATATAATTCACATACATGATGATTGACTAAACAGCATTGCATTGCATAATTCATATATATAATGCCTTTGCAACAAGATAGCATTGTATAATTCACATATATAATGTCTTGCAACAAGATGGCAATGCATAATTCACATATATGGTAATTAGACACTGAACAGGTGGCATTCACACAAAGCATGTCTAAACTAATCAAATGACATAGCAATGCGAGACACCATACGCATGATATGAGCAACATAACCCTGCCAAGTTAGAGCATACACCTCGGGGGGGGATAGGACTGGTCATCTCTCTCTGAATCCTCCTCTAAGGAGCTATCCGTAACCAGCGAGATATGCGCTTCGTCAGATAGCATAGTCTGCTATGAAGACCTTGTTTTCACTCCAGAATTTGCCATCACCGTGTCAAATGGCTGATGCACACGAAGAGCAGTTGAATGTACTAACATTGTTGACAAATGTAATATGTAACAAAAAAAAGGATGGCCTGATATAATTTGCATATAAGATGACTGGCTAAGCAGGATGGCATTGCAAAATTCACATATATGATGCCTGGCTAAACAAGATGGCGTTGCATAATTCACATAAATAATGAATAAACTAAACAGATGGCATTCGCACAAAGGATGTCTAAACTAAGCAGATGACATATTTGATGTATAAAGTAAGCAATGCAAGACACCATATGCATGATATAACCAACATCAGCATGCCAAGTTAGAGCGAAGACCTCAGGGGGTAAATAGGAGTTGTCTTCTCCTTCTGAATCCCCCTCAGAACAGATATCTTCCTCTCGATTACAATCCGAAATGCGTGGAGGGGGGCTGCCTTTGCGCCTACCATGGAGCGACGTCTGCATGAAATTTTATTGCCACGCAAGGCTCGTCTCTTTTGCTCTACATGTTCAGTTCCATTGTTTACAATAACTGTCATGCATAGGAATAAAACATAGTGAGATTATGTAAGGAGTGCATGCAGAAATCCAGAGTGATGGTAGCAACCTATGGATAGACCAAAACCAATAATAGCAGGCAGATAAATGGCTTCAGTTAAAAAATACAGATAATGGCTTCTTTACTGTTTGTTTCCCACCCAACATGAAACTCATAGTAGACACCGGAGATTAACCAGATAGTAGATAGATACTATTGATAGCGGCCCCGATATGTACCCCACAACCATTTAAAAACTCAAGTTTGACCACTAGTTTGGAGCTGACTCAGAGTCTAATCGGTGAACAGGACGATAAAGTAGCATGTAATATTAAGCGATGCATAACGTAAGCAGACACGAAAGAGTGCGACCTCTCTTGCGGACCCGTGTAGTCCTCGAGGTCATCTGCTCGGTTGATGATGGTAATGCAGTTTTCATGGCTTCCAGCGGCGGGGAAAAAGATCTGAGGCGGCGAAAGACAATCTGGAGGCCGGATCCCTGCTGTGCTGGACCCTTCTGTCGTTGGAGCAGCTGAGCTGGGGTGGACGACGGCGCAGCAGGAGCGGGACAAACCACGCAAGGTTTTCTTTGACAACTATCTGTAAGAGAAGTAATTCTGTAAGGGCTTGTTTGAATTGGAGGATTCCAACAATGCAGGGATAGGAAATAGACAGGAATAGGATAGGAATGCACGTGCAAAACAGAGAATTTAAAAACACAGGATTTCTGCCAATCTGGGTGTTTGATTCACAACAATTGGAAGATCACAGGATGCAAAGAAGCATGGTGAGATTAAGTCAAACCACAAGAAAATGTACGGTTATAATGCTATTATGCTACTATCTCTTAGTCTTGTGCTTCATGAATAGGAATTTGAAAAGGAGGACAAGTGAAAATTAAAATTCCTACGTTTTTTCTTTCAAGGAGACACTAAAGGAACAAATCCGTGTGCTCAGTGGACAATATATATAACATGTAGAGTAAAAAAGAGATGCAACAAGTGTACAACCTCTTTGGCGAAGCCATGTCGATCTCAGCGTGATTGGGTTGGCCGGTGAGGATGCTCCAGCTGACTTTGCTGTCGGAGGAGGGGAAGAAGATCTTAGGTGTCTGGAGATGGATCCCGAGGTATTGCTCCGCTGTGATGGAGGGTTTCGTCATTGGAGCAGCTCCGGTGAGTTGTACGACGCCGAGGCTGAAGCAGGACAAGAGAGACAACGAACAACGTTAACCTGAGTGGAATTCTAATAGCATCTCCAATACATGACGTAAAATACATAACCACAAAGTGCTAGATGTAAAATACATCAGCCGCTCATCTCTGAACTTAACTGTCGAAGCTGAACTTAACTGTCGAAACTGAATTTTGCTGTCGAAACTGAATTTTGCTGTCAAAACTGAACGCACTAGCAAGGTGAGGCTACACGTAGGTCGACTCACTTTTTCATCTCTGGTCAGTCAATTTTGTAGCCGTTGGATACGAAATCAAGGGCCTGCGGTTCATCTTCAACCTCCACCCCCCTGAGCCCCCAGCCACCACCGGCCAAACAGCAGCCCCCCCGCCGCCCACGGCCGGTGGTGCGCCGCCCTGCCCGCCCCGAAAACACTCCCCACCGCCGCCCCGGCCATCCCTCTAGGCCCCCCCGTGCCGAGCTTTTTCTCCGGCGATCCCCACGCCACCGCCCCGCCAACGCCCCGCCACCGCCGGCGACCACCGCCCCCATCCTGAACCCTAAGATAGATAGTGGGGTACC
>NC_057811.1:421293806-421307479 GCF_018294505.1 Triticum aestivum | reverse complement strand
GAGCCCCCCTCCCCGCTGCGGCTGGTTCTTCCTTCACCCCGGCGAGCCCCCCACCCCCTGAAAATCGACTGACCCAAAAGTCGATTCAGTCGACTGAAGTGTAGCTAAATCGGAGCAGCATCGCAAGCAAGAGCAAGAGCGAGAGCAGCAGCGCGAGCAAGAGCAATAGCAAGAGCAGACCAGGCAGGGGACCAAGAGCAAGAGCAGAGCAGCTGCGCGAGCGAGAGCTAAAGCAGCAGTAGCTCCTACTGATGTGGACGTCGCCGCCGAGGGAGCGATGCCGTGGAGGAAGTGGCCGGCGACGCCGCCGTGGATGGAGCCGCGCCGTGTCGGCTCGGGACCGAGCGCCGGCAGCACCGTGAGATCGAATCAAGAAGAAAATGCGGCGATTAGTGTACAACCTCTTTGGTGGCGCCGATTAGGCCACAACTTCATCCGAGGAAACGGTGATGATGATGCTCTTCCGGTGGTGCAGGTGAAGACGACAGTGTGGGAATGGAGGTGGCGCGAAAGACGAGGGGAACGTCGGGGCAGCTCCTTGGAGGTGGAGGACGGGGTGGCTGAACCGGCGGGACGATGAGATCGACGACGGATCCTCATCCGGTACGGTGGATGAGGGACGTTGAGGTGTTGCTGTGGACGACGTCGTCGGGGAAGAGGCTCCGGCTGGGTGGAGGACGGAGCAGGGTGTGGGGTTTCGTCGCAGGTTTTCGCGGCCTCGGTGTACGAATGGGTGGGCGGATGGGATGGCAGTGGGGAACCATGGCTTAGAGACGCGCTTGTCCGAAATATGGGGTAAGTTACGAAAGTACCCCCACCGATTTGAGGCGGTTCTTTCGGTTCAGGGGTACCACAGGCATTTCGCGTGTCGGGATTCACAGGAGGTGGGAGTTTTCGCGCGCGTTGTAATTTCGGAATAGCAAGGCGCGGGTTGAGATGGAGGGAGTTGTCGGAGCACAACGAGACAAAGATATATCTTAAATATTTCGGGCTAACAAGGCGTGGGTTGAAATTTCTGGACAAGCCTAACGTGTACTGTACCAAATCAATGCGCACTACAAATGTCATTCAAAACTTTGAATTCATGTTATGTTCAATTAAAATATTTTGCTACGTGTATAATGCATGCAACCTACTACTCAAATGAACGTTTTAGTGCATTCCAAACGTATATACTACCGCTTCAATATGAACTAAATTTGAATTCATTTCTCTATTTGAATAAGATCTACAGTAATAATTGTTGTGAAGTCAAAGCATTTGAATTCGTTTCTCTATTTTAATAAGATCTACAATCATCATTATTGTCAAGTTAAACCATCGTTTGTGTATTATCTTCACAGCACACCACATGATTAGTCTCGAGTTACATATGAACTATGTGTACTATATGAACTCGAACTAGATTTTTTGAATCCACTTTATTTTGATTTCAAATCACATTACATTTCTAGCTCTAGCTAGATCTTCATAATCTAAACCATGTCTCATATGTATAATGTGTTTATCACATTATGTATGGTGCCCCGCCCCCTACGCCTACAAGTATTTAGATGTGAGTTGCAAACACCACACATTACCACAAATCCAAATAAAATGTGAGAATGTTCAATATATAGTATTGTTTAGATTGTTCGATATTTAGTTGTAAGCTGCAAACGCCACACATTATCATAAATTCAAATAAAATGTGAGATTGTTTGATGTATAGTATGGTTTAGATTGTTCGGCATTTAGCTGTGAGTTGCAAACGCCATGCATTATCACATTATGGTATAACATGTGCACAACACGTGTATCACCGCTATATTCATGCATGCAATGTTTAAAACACTATGATCTCCTATTCAAATATATGAATCCGCTTTCATATCAAATTATGATCTTTGTTAGTCTCTTACACCCACACAATCCTCTAACCTTTGTAGCTACCACTATCTTTCTCTCGTGCATGCACACGCCCTCCTCGCCCTCCCCCTCCCTCGGCATTCTATCCACCGGGCACATTCATTTTTTTCTTTAAGTCGGTCTCCCAGAGTCTGCACAACTCCTTTCCGACACACACCGATCGATAAACCTCTCCAGTGATGCCTGCCTACAACATACACACACACCTTCAATCTCCTCCTTTATGTGTCCTTGCCTCGTGTCTCTCATACGGTCAGACACACGTGTAAACTCTCGCCCCTCTTCTCTTTTCATCGATCTCACAACTGCACACTCCTCCCCCTATCTAGCTAGTAGTTGGGCCTCTCGCACCACCTCCTAGCTCCATTCTCTCTGTCTATCCATCTCACTGGGCCTTATTTGCCTCTAACAAATGGACGTACACCGACCGATCTCTCGCTATACATATAGCTAGCTAGGTCCTTATAACTCATTTTTACCCACACGTCAATCGATCTACCTCATTAGTTGTGTCTCTCCCTTCCTCCGACAAACAACAATTGATCTACCGATCTAGTTAGGTTTGCTTACCAAACACATGGTTCCCCTTCATCATCCATGGATGCGTCCCGACAGATCTATCACGCACAGGCACACACAGAAACACATCCCCACTATTATTGATAACATTGCAGTTCCACCCTCAGTTTGTCTAGTAGGCCTCTCCCACCATCTTTGAGAAGCAACTCCATCACCCATCCAACACTCTACCCCTCTCCCTCTCTCTCTGTCCCATCATATTTCCCGTCCTTCAGTTATGTATGGATGTCGACCGATCTCCCTCAAGACATAGCTGGGTCTCTCCTTCTCAACACATATACGAGTCGTTCTACCTTTATAGTTAGGCCTCTGCCTACCCCTCCCCCCACACACACCAATACATCGAGCGCTCTAGTCATGTCTCCCTGCCACACACAAACTTGACATGTGCCCTCTAACGTTCCGGTAGCCCAGTCGCCCTATATCTTTGACTTGCACACACACAATTTTGATGGCTCTCTTCATCGATCTCGCACCCACCCACTTGATCCTCTCTTCGACTCTATCGATAGCTATGACCACTCCCTCTCTTCTCGTGGATTGCCCGACCCTCTATGTATGATATGGATAGGCCTCCATTTCACACACATTGCATGCAAATTTTTGTTTGAGATGTCATCGACACATATTCCCACAAATAATTCACGAAATCAACCCCCACCCCACCCCACCCCAAAACAAAAAACACTCACGAACGCGGTTTGTATCTCTCACACACACCCACGTAGGTGGGGGACGTGCACGAAGAGAAGAGGTGCATGCACGGCGCACGTACTCCCGTCTCTTTCCCAACCACACCCGTGCGGGTACACGGTGGAGCTCATTTCTGTACGAAAAAGGCAGCCCACGTGGTAATTTGGCACGTGTATTGGTTGTCCACTTGGTGGAGGGAGGATCATCTACCACGGGTGAACAAACAAATTGCGACTTGATGTGTTATGTTAAAAAAGAGGCAAACCATGTGGGGCCTACCTTAGAGGCAAGGCTCTATACACTGGAGTACTTTTGATGTGTCCCGTCAACTCGCAGAACGAGGAGAAGCTTGCTTAGTACGTCGTCTCCCCCGCCCACGGGCGCGGTGGCTCGCAGGATGAGGTGAAGCTTGCTCCGCCTTACGCCCGCTCCCTCGCCCATGCGCGCGGTGGCTCGTAGGACGAGGAGAAAAATTTACTACTCCCTCCGTTTACTCCTCGTCCCTACTACCTTGGTTATAGAGATTATATCATATTGTTTGGAATATATATGTCCTTTAGTAGATTTCAATATGAACTACTAGTACATACTCCAAACACTGATGTATATAGACGTATTTTAAAGTGTAGATTCACTCATTTTGCTCCGTATGTAGCACTCTCCCTCGCCCCTCGACCCTCGCCCACTTGGTGGACGTGCAGCAATTCATTCGGTCTCATATATCCAGAACGATATATACTGCACTACCATTATTGCTCGACTTCCCGAAGAGGCGAAGAGCCAATCGCAAGGTTAATATTTTGGAGATGCCAAGCGCAAGGTTATAGGAGAACGAGTAGTAGGTGCCGCGTCATTTATAAATAAAGTTTTTTTTCTTCAGTGGCACGTACGCAATATGATAGGTTCATATGGAGAGAAAAGGAAACCACTCCACTATATACATAGTCAGGACGGGCCAGCCTACACGGTTGCTTGCTGGGGTTGCTCTCTTCACACTCTCTCGCACAAAACGACTGTGGCCACATCTCTAACATCTCGGCGGATCACGTCCGCCTGGGGAAGGGGTGGATGCTTAGTGTAGATGCGGTGGCCGTCGCCGACGGCGAAAACCCACTGTCGGCACGTCCCGATCAGGGGTCCCCGCCGTTCTCTCTCACAAAGCCGGTGAGGTTGCCTTCGTCCCTTGCTCACTACCGCGACGTGGGCAGTTGCCGCCTCCCGCCGCCCTCCTCAAGGTTGAGCTACGTCCCTCAGGTACAACTCCCTTTACAGCCGGCTTGCACCACTGCTCCAGCTGCCCACATCACTCCCTGTGGATATTTATCTACTTCTTTGCCCCACACATACCTCTATTGGCTTCTACATACTGTATTTGTGATGAGTTTATGTCTCATCAACTAGTCCCAGTAATCTTATTCTAATCACGCTTCTTCAATTTCTTTGCCACGGGGATGCTCATCTCGATTTTGGTGAAACTGCACAAAATGATCCGATGGTCAAGAGGTTGCAAACTTCATTTATTAGGAAGCTCGAACGTTGCCAGCAAATTGAAGCCTGGTCAGGGTTCACGGTTCAAGGGCTAGGGACTGCATGGATCGTTTTTTTCTTTAGCCGCCTCTGTTCCAAAATAAGTGTCAACTTTAGTAGTAGTACAACTTTGTACTAAAGTTTGCACAAAGTTGAGACACTTATTTTGGAACGGAGGGAGTACATATTTGCTATGATCTGTCAATCATTGAGATGCAATAGCATGCATGTTAGTCTCCTCTGTATTTGATGAAATGTTGCAACGGGCAACCTTGGACGCAAGATACATGTAACAGAAGCTGGAAGCTTCATAGCATTGTACAAATTTATCTCGCTGATAAATTACAGTACGTACTATACTAGTACTTCCTCCGTTCCTAAATATAAGTCTTTGTAGAGATTCACCATGAACCACATGCGGATGTATATAGATGCATTTTAAGTGTAGATTCATTCATTTTGTTCCGTATGTAGTGGAATCTCTACAAAGACTTATCTACTAGTAATAGCTAGCCCCCACTACTAGGAATTCTCTATCCTCTCCTTGAGCCACATCATCAAAATTGATGTAGCCGTTAGATGAAGTAAATCAGTCCATAATAGCCGTCTGATCTAGACGTTGAGAGGCTCCGCACTAAGCCACATGCAAGCATGCAGAAATACCGTGGCACATGCATGTGAGTGGGTTTTAAATCACATCAACATGTCTGCATGCAAGCATGCATCGGTAGCATGCATGTAAGTGAGCTTTTAAGTCCCATTAACATGTCAAAAAGAAAAATATAATCCCATTATGCAGTAAGAGTTGGCTGATCTTTTTTCCTTACGTGGGATGATCTAAATGATGATGAGAGTTTATTTAGTTTGGCTACCACATTTGTCATGCGGTTATAGAGTTTTTTTAGTTCTATGAAATCGATAATTTTGCGCAGAGAGATATACCGCTGTTCCGCGGCAACGCGCGGGGACTCATCTAGTAATATTTAGGAATGGAGGGAGTACTATGTAAAGAGTTAGGTGTCGCACGGTGATAGTGTGAGGTGGGCCATGTAATCACTGAGCCTGCGTGTTTTCACTGCTCTTGCACGCCTCCGCTGTAAGAATGGAGAAAATTGTAATCTAGTAGTAGTACCTCCTTTCGCCGAAAGCGTGGGACATCCAACAGTCCTACCACCTTAGTAATAAAGACCAATGAGCCGTCAAATCACATAGACCCAGCAGTAAGTTGGACGGACGAAGCAACCATCACTCTTGTGCCAGTGAGAGGTCGCGTCCGCTCTGCCCGGGCATGAATGCGACACCGATTCTTTGGAGCGGCACTGACCGTTTCGGGCGGGAAGCGCGCGCGGGCGATGGAGGGGCTTTGGGTGGGCCAGGCTGGTCAGGAGCGGGCGTGGCAGCTGTCCGCATGTCCCTACCGGACACGCCCGGAAACGAGAGGATGCACCGACTCTCGCGGCTAAAATCGTACACTACACAACATCTCTCTGTAGGAGTAGGTCGATCTGTCGCTCTCTCTAACACACACATGTTGTTAAACACACACACACACACACACACCCGCACACGCACGCACCTTGGTCCCGTTGCACCTTCTAACGTGACTTATTACACCTAGACGGAGGGAGTAGTAAGTATACGAGATACGGTGGCACACTGACTTAATTCGAATACAAGTGCCCAAAATTTGTGTGCATGTTATAATAAGGATTCACTTAAAATAGTACGTGAGCGAACAGAGGGATCAATTAGACAGTGTTCCCGAGCAGTAGCGAGATGTGTGAGGTAAGATACACCACTAGCGCTTTAATTTTTCTTATTAATTTGTTTGTTTCACCCTCTGACTGGTGGGACCCAACATACTACATAGAGAGAGGTAAGGTGACTAAGGCTGCATTATTTCTGCACCACTATGGATAGTCTTACCACCAAAGCCACATGACACGATTATGATTGAAATCCCAATGACTCCCACACACACACACAAAAAACACGGCATGCTTGTCACACGAATGCAGGAATGTATAAAAGGTTATTTCCCTCTCATTGAACATAACGGGAGGGTTTTGTAGCTGGTTAGCCTGTTCGCTCATCAAACTTGAGGTCTCGGGTTCGATAACTACACTTGAGCATAATTTGTGCCAGGAGGATTCTTTGACTGGTCAAAATGTTTTCTAGGGTTTGCACGCTTCACACTCTCTCTCCAGTATATATATACACGCTGGAGCCTCAGCGCTTGTAGTTGCTCTCTTCACACTCTCTCGCCCTCTCCAGATCTAAACAAGACTTCATTGGCCTCTCTCTCCCCTCATTGCTGCTCAAAGAGCCGGCAGGATCCGTCCGCCGGGAAGGGAAGGAGGCTTAACACTGTCGCCGTCGGTGAGGGACTACCGGCGCAGCTGTTCACTTTCCACCCAGCGGCGGGGCGGGAGGGCCTCCGACCCCTTCTTCTTCGCCGCCGTCCCGTCGCCCACCGAACCACGCCCCAAGAACCTTAAGGTATAATTACTTACTCCACATGCATTGCTCTAGCTGCATGTATACCATGAATCTAGGACGTGGTTCAAAGAGGAAAGGAGTGAGGGAAAGTAGTGGGAAAAGTTGTATATAGCATGAATCTAGGACGTGGTTCAAAGAGGAAATGAAGGGGGAAAGTTGTATAGCATGAATCTAGGACGTGGTTCAAAGAGGAAACGAATGGGGGAAAGTAGTGGGGAAAGTTGTATCGCATAAATCTAGGACGTGGTTCAAAGAGGAAAGGAAGGGGCGAAAGTACTAGTTCAAAAAGGAAAGGAAGGGACAAGGCTGTAGCGTTTGAGCAGGACTAGATTTGCTGCGCTCACATAGGGAAAGGTGTCTAAAGATAACAAAACTGGGACCAACACATATATGCTCCTTGGTTGTTTGTTCTTTGTTGCAACAGACTGTGCATGACCACAGTACATCGGTAGATGCACATGGTGCTGGTGCGTCCACTATCCCGTGCAACTCATTAGCTGTTGTTAATCTAAGGCCCTGTTTGGTTAAAAACTCCCTAGTCCCTACCTGCTTGGTTCCAGGGACTAAACATGGACTAGAGGTTATTAAATGACATGCTAAAAGACCATGTTACCCCTAGTAATGAACTAATAGAGACAAGGTGCGATGCGTGGCAGGGGCAACTGTTGGAAAAAGTCCCAAAAAGACTCCCTCGGGGTCTTCTTTATTTAGTCCCAAATGCCCACTTTTAGTCCCTAAAAGTCCCTCCTGTTTGGTTTAGATGGGACTGACACGGAGTTTTTTTAGTCCCTACACCAAAATGTCCCTGTAAACAAACACCCTCTAATAATGCCGCTGGAAAATTGATGCAATGCCACAGTTAAAAGCAAATTACATGTTTAACGAATTTTATTGTTAATATAATCTCTATGTTAATATTAATCAATGCCACCGTTTGAGAAATGCTACTGTCTTGCTTTCTTTCCCATTTAGATAAGGTAGATGCTTCTTTTTGTTGGCTTCTGTGTCATCCACCGTTATTGACCACTAATTGTTTCCTTTGCACCTCTGTGTAAACAGGGTTATCTACTTCACCTCGTTGCCATTGTGACCTTTTGTTGCACTGCACAAAACACTTTTGTTTTAAGAGTGTTTTGTGCAGTTCAACCAAAATGTCACACCGACAACGTTGCTTGATTGCTTGATCTTAGTGGAACTGCACAAGAGGAGATCTTACTTCCTATCCGTTAAGGCGAATTTGGTTCAGATCTTCTTCTTGTGAGTTGTTTGAATTCCGCATCATGAGAGGTCAGTACTAGCCTTCTTTCACATGATTCTGCAGTGTGCTTTCATATGTTGTGCTACTTGTACGATAATGTTGCTTGATTTTAGTGAACTGCACAAACGGAGACAAGACTTCCAATCTGTATGTGCACCGTAATATCCCATTGGGGTAAGATAAGGATATTTCACAACTGCTGGCCTGTATTTTGCCACTTTCATCAGAAAATTAAGTTTAGTACTATACTTGTGCTCCCTAATTGACATGCCAAATCTTACATTGAAGGCGAAGCTTGTCTGTTATTGAACCAAGTGATGAAGGGGAAGAACAAGCGGAAGAAAAACAAAAATCAACTCCCGGTGCTGTAATGAAGCACTGGAACTGTGATGACACAAGTAATGATATAGTTTTGCATCTTAATTTATTGCTATGGCTGGAACGAGCAATTGTTTTGCCACTGATTTGATGCCACTCTTAATGTAATATGTAACTATCTCTACTTGTGCAAACAGGGATCTTCTTTGAAGATACCATATATTTTAGTGGAACTGCACAAGAAGATGTTGGAAACATTAAACTAATCAAGGAGTATATAGTAAGCATGGCCACCACCGTAGATAGCAACAGATGGTTCCGGAGAAGTGCTTCATCTGTATGCTCTACACAATAAGCCTCCTGACAAAGGTTGGTACTCGCCCACTGATTTCATCCATATGATTGAGCTTTGTCATCTCTATTGGTGTTGTGCTACTGTTTAGATACTGTCATGAAAAAGTGGTATTGTCCTTGAGAAGTGCTTCATCTGTGTTGTTTTAAATATTTCCTTTCCTTTTTTTCGAGCAAACAGGGATGCTAGCATTTAGTAGTCCTCTTGTCTTTGCACAACAGGATCATCTTCCTCTGAAGAAGAATATGGAGTACATGAAGTGACTAGTTCTGATTATGCCAGGATGAAGAAGCCCTGTCTATCTTCTCATCAGAAGGAGCAGTTGAAGGATGGTTACATTACTTCCCACAAGACCAAACTAACTTCAGCTCAGAAGGACTGACAAATCTCCATTTTTTTGCTGTGATGCGCGAGTACAATGTTGTTCTAGGATTCTTTCTGGTGAGTTCCATTTTTCTAAAAGTGTTCTCTACATGGACCATGTATGTGCCTGTTGAAACTGTCAATTCATAGTACAGTTTGCTTTATACTAATCACTTTTTTGTATTTGTGCAAACAAGGGTGCTCAGCTTGATTTCAATGGGAACTGCACAAAATGTTCATGAATACATTGAATCATTCATTTCCACCACAAGAAAGGAGGTGCCGATAAGTTCAAGGCGTTGCAACATATAAGGGCGAAATCATACAAGCTACGCGCGAATTTGGTTGATTTTGGTGGAACTGCACAAAAAGAACAGCTGGTTTATTTAGCACGAGGTGCCATGTCAATGTCCGAACTGATGGCAAACCCTGCCCATTCCACAATCGTAGGCATTTGATATTTTGGAATGGGACAACCTTGTCAAATTTTGCTCATTGATTTTAGCAAGACATGCGTTTGATATTTTCGAATGGGACGCCCTTTGCTGTCAGTAGCGTCGATCAATTTTTTCTTTATTCTTTAGTTGTGAAGTAAATATTGCCTCTGACATGTGAGTCGCTGAGATGCATAATCATCGATTGTTTTGAATGTTCTCTAGAATTGCCAGGCCTGTGTGTTTGATTGCAATGTACAGAAACGCTAAAAAGCTGCTCAAACTCTTTGTACTCCTTCTGTTCCTTTTTACTTCACACATTGTGAAAGTGCATACTTTTTTGTATAAGATTGGTCAAAGTAGAGATACTTTGACTGCAGACAAAACTTGTATGCACGACTAGAAAGGACCGGAGGGAGTACATGTGAAACTACTGCAAACGAGGTGATCACCCTGGGAATAATGCCAGATTTCATTACATTTCATACATTCTTCAACTAAAAAGGGGTGCGTTGGAGGTATAATTAATTAACCGAAGCTACCCACCTGCGTCCCGATGAGCCGAACAAAAGCTTCAGTGACTTAACTGTAGGTGCAGTTGCGTAACTGACATGTGGCCTGTTGGGCCCACGTGTCAGTCAGCCAACTGCACCAGCAGTTAAGTAGAAGCAGCGTTCTTCTCCAGCGCAGCTCTCCGACTCCACGTTGCCGCCAAGAAGCTAACCGGCCGTCAATGGTCAACCCGCCTAGCTTGGCTTCAACCGGAGGGTAGCAGCGGTGGCCTTACTTGGACCCGAGTGGCGGCGACCTACCGTGTTCTACTCTTCCTTGTTTTCTGTGTGGCGTGGCCTCGTTGGCAGCGGGACGGGGCCTCGGCGGAGCCGGCGATGTCCTCTGTCTTGTTGCCGGCGGGCGGCGCCTCAGCGGAGCGGTGGAAATCCTCCCCCACGTTGCCGGCAGGGTGGGGCCTCGGCTGAGCCGGCGATGTCCTCTGCCTCGTTGTTGGCGGGGCGGGGCCTCGGCGGAGCCGACGGTGTCCTCTGCCTCGTTGTTGGCGCCGCGGGGCCTCGGTTGAGCAGGGCCTCGTCGACACCAGCGGAGCGGGGACTCGTCGGAGCCGGCATTCTCCTCTGCCTCGTCCTCGGTCTCGCCAAACAGCGCCTCACCCGCTTCATCGCCCTCTTTGCCAGCCTCTTTGTAGGCGGCCGCAGCCTCCGCCACCCGCATGCGGTACCGCCAGCGCTCGAGGCGGCCCTTGCGGGCGGAGCGGTACGAGTCGAGCAGCGCCTCCTGCTCCGCCCGCTCCGCGGCGATCTGCTCCTCCGCCTGCAGGTGCTCCTGGAGGAGATGGTGGTTGTAGGCGGCGTCGGCCTGCGCCTCCCGGAACTACTCCTCACGCATCTGCCTCACCCTGTCCATATATTGGGCACGGGCCTCGCCGATGGTCATGGTGCAATGCACCAGCGAGGATGGCACGGAGGAGGGGGTTGGCGCCGGATCATCGACTACCATGTTCTCCATTGGGACGTCGTCGTCCTCCGGCTGCCTGCCGGCCAGCCGGTCGGCAACAATGGCTGCCATCTCCTTGTGGTTCGTCGTCCGCCCGTCCAGAAGAGCGCTGGAGCGCGAGGAAGCCATGGTGGGCAGTAGTGGTGTGGACAGGAGAAAGGGAACGGATGCGGATGACTGCGGCTATGGCCGGCGCAACAGTTTATATACCAATGGTGGGCGGGCGGAGGGACGGACGTGTGGCACCGGAGTAGCTGCCTCGGCAATCGCGTATCATTAATGTGGGCGGCAGATGGACGGACGGACGGCACTTGTGTCGTTTGAAGGCGGAGCAATCGCCTGCACCGGGAAGCGGGGCGGGCGGCGCTGACTATTTCGGGCAGAAAGCGCGCGCGGGCGAGGAGATGACTTTACTTGGAGAGGATGACAATGGGGACCCACCAGGTCCATAGCCTCACGTACGCAGGTGCCTCCTTATTATATATATATGTATAACTATAGTTTATTTTGCTTCCTCCTGGTTTCCTGACATCACGGTCCCACACCATTGTCAACCTATGTAGTAGTCAATAAACGAGAGAATTGCACAAGAAGTGGCCGACAGCTGGGACCAAGCAGCTCGAGCAGTATTTGTGTTTTTCAGGTGTGAGCACTGCAGAGTTTTTCGATGTTTAGCCCAGATATTAATTTTTCTCCTCTGAACAACAACGAAAACATCGCTGCAGGTATTAACTGGGCGGGCTGTGGCCCGTCTAGCCCAGGCCAGATATCCAGCCCAGATGTTAATTTTTTCAAGCTGAAAATGGCTAGCCCAACTATACTTTTTTTAGGAATACCCAGGCAAGGTCAAGTTGTTATTCTCCGCCCCTCTGGGCTGCAAATCTTTCCTAGGAGGGATGCATTAGGCTTAACAAGAAAATGGGCTTTAAGAAATAATAAATGGGATGTAATTATAAAAACTAGGCAGTAACTATAAAAAATGCACCAAACACGTGATTACTTTATAAAATATTATTTTTGGATATTGAAAATTTTAATTTCATTAATTGTTGCGAGCGCAATGTTTTGTTGGATTTTTACGTAATATAAATTTATATTGAAATTGTATTTAATATGACTAGAAATTTCAGGATAAAAATATTTCGGATCCCATCCAAATTTGGGAAATTTTATTGAATTCTGTTTTGAACGGTTGGTTGAAATGGGCTGTACTTTTAACAAACTGTAAATGGGCTGTAGTAAATTCCATTAGAATTCAAAAATGGGCTACACATTCTTACAAATCTCAAATGGGCTATAAGTTCTCTACCACACACTTCTGGCCTTACTAAGTTGACGTGTCCCCTAAAAAAATAGAGTTGACGCGTATGCAAGGCTTTGTCAACTTATAGTCAACACACGGTTCTAGCAGCAGTGGCCGTTGGATGTCCATCCAACGGATGCCGTGCTTCTTCTTCAATCTCGGATATCCTAGCTTCACCCGCCCAAAAAATGATTCCTCCCCCTGACATCTGGGGCGCACCGTTTCGGAAGCTGACTTGTGGGCCTACTAAGTTGACGTACCAAGGGCTTTGTCAACTTAGTCAATATAAACGATTCTAGCTGCATTGACCGTACGATGTCCATCCAACGGCCGTCGTGCTTCTTCAACCTCTGGTCTTCTTGCTCCAGCCGCCCAAAGTAGCGCCGGTCGTGCCGCCTGCTCCTACCTCCCGTGGCCGGCTGTGCTGCCGCGGAGGCCTCACCGCCCCTACTACTCCCACCGCTGGCCAGGCCATCCCTCCACTCACCCACACCCCCTGTTATTCTATGGCGACGGCAGCGCAGCCGAACCAGTGAACCCTCGTACTCCTCTCCGCGTGTGCATCCACTGCCGCGTCTTCCCCGGCTCCGCGTCATCCCCTTCCTAGGCCTCGCCGTCGTCCACTGCCCTGGTGCTCTCGGCGCGGCGTGGTCAAGGAATGACTTCCATCAGACATGGACTGTACGTGGAGAGGCTGACAGCTGGGTCCACGGCAGCCGTAAGGAAGTGCCTCCTTATTACGCGCAAAATAATTATTCCTCCACCTGACAGCGGGGACCCACCGGACGGGCCACCGTATTTTGCAAAAAAATGATTCGCCCCCTGACTGCTGGGACCCACGAGCTACATCTTCGCACGCAACGAAGTGCGTCCAAAAAAAAAACGATTCGCCCCCTTGACTGCTGGGACCCACCAGCTACATCTTCGCAC
>NC_057811.1:421261770-421293630 GCF_018294505.1 Triticum aestivum | reverse complement strand
CCCGACTGCTGGGACCCACCAGCTACACCTTCACACGAAAGGAAGTGCGTCCGAGCAAAAAAAAACGATTCGCCCCCCTGACTGCTGGGACCCAGCAGCTACACCTTCGCACGCAAGGAAGTGCGTTCGGGCAAAAAAACAAAAAGATTCGCCCCCCTGACTGCTGGGACCCACCAGCTACATCTTCGCAGGCAAGGAAGTGCCTGACAGTCGGGACCCACCTGGTCGAAGCGTACGTAGAGTTGTCATTCTGGTCGTGAACGTGTACGTACATACTGGTCGATGTAGAGGCGCGCACGTGTCGTAGTAGAGGCGCACGTGTCGTAGTAGAGGCGCACACGTAGCATGTACACCTACGTACAGTGGCCAGGGTGCAAGAAAGAAAATACGGCCACGTATGTGTACATACGGGCAGGGTCTCGAACGCCTACTCGCGCATACGTACGGCCAATGCTTGTGTACATGGCTGGGTCGGAACGGAGAAACAACGTCGTCATCGTGTTCATGAGGAGGCAACGGAATGCATCGTGTTCATGGGGAGGCAACGGAAAGCGTCGTGTTCATGGGGAGGCAACGGAATGCGTCGTGTTCATCGGGAGGCAACGGAATGCGTCGTGTTCATCAGGAGGCAACGGAACGCGTGGGAGCCAACCAGCTGGGTCGGAACGGAATGCGTGGTCGTGTTCATCGGGAGGGCTTGGACGGAATCGGCGATGGAAACGAGGCCTGGCGTACCGTAGAACGGAGGAAACGGACCTCCTACGTTCGGAACGGGGTCCTGTTGATCGGGAGGGGTGTGGCGTACCGCAAAACGGACGAAACGGACCTCCTACGGTCGAAACGGGGGTCCTGTTCATCGGGAGGGGTGTGGCGTACCGCAAAACGGGACTCCACGGGATACTGTTCATCTCCACCGTCGACCTCCTCCAGCCTCCACGGGCTACCGTCGACCTCCTCCAGCCTCCACGGGCTCCTGTTCATCCAGCCTCCACCGCGCGCTACTCCACCGGCTACTGTTCAACCACCCCTCCACACCACGGGGTCCTGTTCAACCACCCCTCCACGGGCACCCCTCCACCGTCTACTATTCATCCAGCCCTCCACCAAACCACGGGGTCCTGTTCATCCAAAGGCAACGCCACCGGTCACTGTTCATCCAACCCCCCGCAACGCTCACTGTTCATCCAATCGATCGGCTTCAGTTAGTAGAAGTAGCGAAGGAATCACTCGATCGGGTTCAGTTAACAGCCATCGATCGATCGCTCGGGTTCAGTAACGCGTAGCCTGCAGTGCAATCGCTCGGGTTCAGTTAGAGCCCAATGCCTCGCTCGGGTTCAGTTAGAGCCAATGCCTCGCACACACGCGCATACGTGTACGAGAGAAACGCGCATCGCTCGGCCCCCGACCTCCCACCGTAACCGGGAACTCCCCGAAATTTTCCTCCCCTCGCTTCTACCACGGTTTTTCCCGTCATGGACGGCCCAAAGAATGTCATGCAGCTGCGTCTCCGGCCTGCCCAGGACGAAAAGCCCATTTTCTGTCATGATTTTTTGTCGTAGAAGTAGGAGCCCACCACATCTATGATGATACCGGGTTTTGTCACAATTATCGTCATAGAAGTGTCATATGTATGACAGAAAAAAATTTCGTTCAGCCCAAAATGTCACGGATGTGTTTTTTTTTGTAGTGTTTACTAGATCGATAGCAAGTTTTATGTGGGAGAGGCCACTGCTAGCATGTCATCCCTGACTTGGAATTCTATGCACTTATGATTGGAACTATTAGCAAGCATCCGCAACTACTAACGTTCATTAAGGTAAAACCCAACCATAGCATTAAGATATATTGGTCCCCCTTCAATCCCGTATGCATCAATTTCTATGCTAGGTTGAAGCTTCTGTCACTCTTGCCCTCCAATACATAGTCCTATCAACATACAACTAACCCTATGGTGTGATCCACGCGTGCGCTCATATGATGGGCACCAAAGGGCAGCAACATAACCACAAGCAAATTAAACCAATCATAGCAATTTACCAATTACCGATAGGACAACGAAAATCTACTCAGACATCATAGGATGGCAACACATCATTGGATAATAATATGAAGCATAAAGCACCATGTTCAAGTAGAGGATACAGCGGGTTGTAGGAGAGTGGACCCCTGTAGATATATGGGGAAGGTGATGAAGATGTTGGTGAAGATGACGGAGGTGTTGGTGTAGATTGCGGTGACGATGATGGCCCCGGCGGCGTTCCGGCGCCACCGGGAGAGAGGGGGAGAGGGCCCTTCTTCTTCTTCTTCTTCTTCCTTGACCTTCTCCCTAGATGCGGGAGCCCCTCCGAGATTGGATCTGTCTCTCTGTCTCTCTCTGTTTTCTTATATTCCCGGAGATCCGTAACTCTGATTGGGCTGAAATTTGGACACGATTTTTATCCGGATATTGGCTTTCTTGCGGCGAAAGAAGGGCACCAACCGCCTTACGGAGTGGCCACGAGGGCCCAGGGCGCACCCCAGGCATGCCCCTCATCCTCGTGGGCCCCTCGGGCATCGTCTCATGTTGATTCCACTTCCCAAAATTCAATATATTCCAAAAACAATCTCCGTCAGTTTTTATCCCGTTCGGACTCCGTTTGATATGGATTTTCTGTGAAACAAAAAACATGCAACAAACAGGAACTGGAACTGGGCACTGGATCAATATGTTAGTCCCAAAAATAGTATAAAAAGTTGCCAAAAGTATGTAAAAGTTGTAGAATATTGGCATGGAACAATAAAAAATTATAGATACGACGGAGGTGTATCAGCATCCCCAAGCTTAATTCCTGCTCGTCCTCGAGTAGGTAAATGATAAAAAGGATAATTTTTGATGTGGAATGCTACCTAGCATAAACTTGATCATATATCTAATCATGGCATGAAATTTAAGACATAAGTGATTCAAAGAAATAATCTATAATTTGACATAAAGACATCAATACTCAGGCATCCCAACAAACAATCATGTCTTTCAAAATATCAATGCTAAAGAAAGCTATCCCTACAAAATCATATAATCTTGTCATGATCTGTCTTCTTAACACAAAGTATTTATCATTCACAACCCCGATGACAAGCCGAGCAATTGGTTCATACTTTTTAAATCGCTTCAGCTTTTTCAACCCTCACGCAATACATGAGCGCAAGCCATGAACATAGCACTATGGGTGGAATAGAATATGATGATGGAGGTTGTGTGGAGAAGACAAAAAGGAGAAAGTCTCACATCAACGCGGCTAATCAACGGGCTATGGATATGCCCATCAATTGATGTCAATGCGAGGAGTAGGGATTGCCATGCAACGAATGCACTAGAGCTATAAGTGTATGAAAGCTCAAACTGAAACTAAGTGGGTGTGCATCCAACTTGCTTGCTCATGAAGACCTCGGGCATTTGAGGAAGCCCATCACTGGAATATACAAGCCAAGTTCTATAATGAAAATTCCCACTAGTATATGAAAGTGATAACTCAAGAGACTCTCTATATGAAGAACATGGTGCTACTCTGAAGCATAAGTGTGGTAAAAGGATAGTAACATTGCCCCTTCTCTCTTTTTCTCTCATTTTTTTGTTTTTTTGGTGGGCTTCTTTGGCCTGTTTTTTTATGTGGGCTTCTTTGGCCTCTTTTTTTTAAAGCCCGGAGTCTCATCCCGACTTGTGGGGGAATCATAGTCTCCATCATCCTTTCCTCACTGGGGCAATGCTCTAATAATGATGATCATCACACTTTTATTTACTTACAACTCAATGTCTAAAACAAAGTATGACTCTATATGAATGCCTCCGACGGTGTACCGGGATGTGCAATGATCTAGCGTAGCAATGACATCAAAAAACGGACAAGCCATGAAAACATCATGCTAGCTATCTTACGATCATGCAAAGCAATATGACAATGAATGCTCAAGTCATGTATATGATGATGATGGAAGTTGCATGGCAATATATCTCGGAATGGCTATGGAAATGCCATGATAGGTAGGTATGGTGGCTGTTTTGAGGAAGATATAAGGAGGCTTATGTGTGATAGAGTGTATCGTATCACGGGGTTTGGATGCACCGGCGAAGTTTGCACCAACTCTCGAGGTGAGAAAGGGCAATGCACAGTACCGTAGAGGCTAGCAAATTGCGAAAAGGTAAGAGTGCGTATAATCCATGGACTCACATTAGTCATAAAGAACTCATATACTTATTGCAAAAGTTTATTAGCCCTCGAAGCAAAGTACTACTACGCATGCCCCTAGGGGGATAGATTGGTAGGAAAAGACCATCGCTCGTCCCCGACCGCCACTCATAAGGAGGACAATCAATAATAAATCATGCTCCAACTTCGTAGCATAACGAGAGACTATACGTGCATGCTTCGGGAATCACAAACCTTAACACCAATATTCTTACTAAACACAACCATTTACTAGTACCTCCCACATATTATCATCTCTATATCGCAAAACTATTGCAAGGAATCAAACATATCATATTCAGTGATCCATAAGTTTTATGTAGGATTTTATGACTAACCATGTGAATGACCAATTCCTGTCATCTCTCTAAATAGATATAAGTGAAGCAAGAGAGTTTAATTCTTTCTACAAAAGATATGCCCACGCTCTAATAAATATAAGTGAATCAAAAGAGCATTCTACAAATGGCGGTTTTATATGTGTAGGGAAACAGGCAATCCAAACTTCAAATGATATAAGTGAAGCACATGAAGCATTCTATAAAGCCATACTCAAAAGATCTAAGTGAAGTGCAATGAGCATTCTATAAATCAACCAAGGACTATCTCATACCAGCATGGTGCATAAAAGACATCCTCGATCTTCGAACACTTCATCTACACAAAACTCAACTGAAAGCTCGGTAAGATCCGTTAGTATAATAAAGCAAATCACTACTCTAAGTACTGTTGCAAACCAATTCATATTTTGTTTTTGCATTGTAGATATTGTAATATAACTTTTCCATGGCTTAATCCACTAATATAAATCGATAGTTTCATCAAAACAAGCAAACTATGCATCAGAAACAGAATCTATCTTAAACAGGACAGTCTGTAGTAATCTGAACATTCACCATACTTCTGATACTCCAAAAATTCTATAAAAATTAAGAAAATAAACAATTTGTATAGAAATACAGTACAAAAAGTTTCAAAGCCGTTTGAAGTTTAAAAAATGTAAAATCACGCACTACAGCCAAAGTTTCTGTTTTGCACTGCACAAACCAACAAGCAATGTAAACATCCTAAAGGCAAATCTTGGCACATTATTTTTATGATACAATGGATTTGTACAAGGGGATAATTTTTGTTGTTGAAAAGTTTCTGTAATCAAGGGTCACAAAGTTTCCATGGGCATGAACAAAGTTCAAGGCTAGCTCCCACTTTAACAATGCTCGTCTTTCTCACTTTCGCTTTTATTTTTGAAAAAGTTTTAGGTTCCCCTCTTTATTTTTTTTGTTTTTAAACTTTATAAAAGCACACAACAGAAATAAATGACTCTCTAAAACTTTCGGGTTGTCTCCCTGGCAGCGCTTTCTTTAAAGCCATTAAGCTAGGCATATAGTGCTCAAGTAATGGATCCACCCGGATCCCAAGGTATATCAAAGCCAATTTTAATTAACAATGACTTGTGATTTAGTAGTGAGCACAAAGTAACAAATATCATGCAACAACAAAGTCTAACTCTCTTCCTATGCATCGGCATGTCATACAAGAACAATTCATGCACATCAAGTAAAGGCCAATGCATAGCATAAGCAGTTTCTTGCAATTTTATCATATTGGAAACATGGGGAGCCGGAGATGTAGTTCCTCTCTCATAATAATTGCAAGTAGGAGCAGCAAGCACATGCATATTATATCTATCAAAATCATCATGTGTAGTAGTAAAACGCAACCCATCAATATAATCCTTAATAAGGGCAAACTTCTTCGATATAGTGTAGTCAGGAGAAATCAAAAAGATAATAGGACTATCATGCGTGGGTGCAATAGCAACAATTTCATGTTTAACATAAGGAACTATAGCAAGTTCATCTCCATAAGCATAATTCATATTGGCATCTTGGCCAGAAGCATAGTGATAAACCACAAGTATAGGGGATCGCAACAGTTTTCGAGGGTAGAGTATTCAACCCAAATTTATTGATTCGACACAAGGGGAGCCAAAGAATATTCTCAAGTATTAGCAGCTGAGTTGTCAATTCTGCCACACCTGGATAACTTAGTATCTGCAGCAAAGTATTTAGTAGCAAAGTAATATGATAGTAGTGGTAACGGTAACAAAAGTAACGGTAGCAAAAGTAATATTTTTGGTGTTTTGTAGTGATTGTAACAATAGCAACGGAAAAGTAAATAAGCGAAGAACAATATGTGAAAAGCTCGTAGGCATTGGATCGGTGATGAAGAATTATGCCGGATGCGGTTCATCATGTAACAATCATAACATAGGGTGACATAGAACTAGCTTCTATTCATCAATGTAATGTAGGCATGTATTCCGAATATAGTCATACGTGCTTATGGAAAAGAACTTGCATGACATCTTTTGTCCTACCCTCCCGTGGCAGCGGGGTCCTAGCGGAAACTAAGGGATATTAAGGCCTCCTTTTAATAGAGAACCGGAACAAAGCATTAGCACATAGTGAATACATGAACTCCTCAAACTATGGTCATCACCGGGAGTGGTCCCGATTATTGTCACTTCGGGGTTGCCGGATCATAACACATAGTAGGTGACTATAGACTTGCAAGATAGGATCAAGAACACACATATATTCATGAAAATATAATAGGTTCAGATCTGAAATCATGGCACTCGGGCCCTAGTGACAAGCATTAAGCATAGCAAAGTCATAGCAACATCAATCTCAAAACATAGTGGATACTAGGGATCAAACCCTAACAAAACTAACTCAATTACATGATAGATCTCATCCAACCCATCACCATCCAGCAAGCCTACGATGGAATTACTCACGCACGGCGGTGAGCATCATGAAATTGGTGATGGAGGATGGTTGATGATGACGACGGCGATGAATCCCCCTCTCCGAAGCCCCGAACGGACTCCAGATCAGCCCTCCCGAGAGGTTTTAGTGCTTGGTGGCGGCTCCGTATCGTAAACGCGATGAATCCTTCTCTCTGATTTTTTTCTCCCCGAAAGCTAATATATAGAGTTGGAGTTGAGGTTGGAGGAGCTCCAGGGGGCCCACGAGGTAGGGGGCGCGCCCTAGGGGGGCAGGCGCGCCCCCACCCTCGTGGGCAGGGTGTGGGGCCCCTGACGTGGATTTTTCTTCAGGTATTTTTCTTATTTTCCAAATAGATGTTCCGTGGAGTTTCAGGTCATTCCGAGAACTTTTGTTTCTGCACATAAATAACACCATGGAAAGTCTGCTAAAAACAGCGTCAGTCCGGGTTAGTTCCATTCAAATCATGCAAGTTAGAGTCCAAAACAAGGGCAAAAGTGTTTGGAAAAGTAGATACGACGGAGACGTATCAACTCCCCCAAGCTTAAACCTTTGCTTGTCCTCAAGCAATTCAGTTGATAAACTGAAAGCGATAAAGAAAAACTTTTACATACTCTGTTTGCTCTTGTTGTTGTAAATATGTAAAGCCAACATTCAAGTTTTCAGCAAAGATTATGACTAACCACATTCACAATAACTCTTAGGTCTCATGTTTACTCATATCAATAGCATAATCAACTAGCGAGCCATAATAATAAATCTCGGATGACAACACTTTCTCAAAACAATCATGATATGATATAATAAGATGATATCTCGCTAGCCCTTTCTCAGACTGCAAAACATAAATGCAGAGCACCTTTAAAGATCAAGGACTGACTAGACATTGTAATTCATGGTAAAAGAGATCCAGTCATAGTCATACCCAATATAAATTAATAGTAATGAATGCAAATGACAGCTGCACTCTCCAGCTAGTGCTTTTTAATAAGAGGGTGATGACTCAACATAAAAGTAAATAGATAGGCCCTTCGTAGAGGGAAGCAGGGATTTGTAGAGGTGCCAGAGCTCGGTTTTGAAATAGAGATAAATAATATTTTGAGCGGCATACTTTCATTGTCAAGATAACAACCAAGAGATGGCGATATCTTCCATGCTACACACATTATAGGCGGTTCCCAAACAGAATGGTAAAGTTTATACTCCCCCTCCACCAACAAGCATCAATCCATGACTTGCTCGAAACAACGAGTGTCTCCAACTAGCAACAGTCCCGGGGGAGTTTTGTTTGCAATTATTTTGATTTAGTTTGCATAAAGCATGGGACTGGGCATCCCGGTGACCAGCCATTTTCTCATGAATGAGGAGCGGAGTCCACTCCTCTTGAGAATAACCCGCCTAGCATGGAAGATACAGACAGCCCTAGTTGATACATGAGCTATTCAAGCATACAAAACAGAATGTTTATTTAAAGGTTTAGAGTTTGGCACATACAAATTTACTTGGAACGGCAGGTAAATACCGCATATAGGAAGGTATAGTGGACTCATATGGAATAACTTTGGGGTTTAAGGGATTGCATGCACAAGCAGTATTCCCGCTTAGTACAAGTGAAGGCTAGCAAAAGACTGGGAAGCGACCAACTAGAGAGCGACAACAGTCATGAACATGCATTAAAATTTATAAACATTGGATGCAAGCATGAGTAGGATATAATTCCCCATGAACATAAATATCGTGAAGGCTATGTTGATTTGTTTCAACTACATGTGTGAACATGTGCCAAGTCAAGTCACTTAAATCGATAAAAGGAGGATACCACCCCACTATACCACATCACAACCATTTTAATAGCATGTTGGCACACAAGATAAACCATTATAACTCATAGCTAATCAAGCATGGCACGAGCAACTATAATCTCTAATTGTCATTGCAAACATGTTTATTCATAATAGGCTGAATCAGGAACGATGAACTCATCATATTTACAAAAACAAGAGAGGTCGAGTTCATACCAGCTTTTCTCATCTCAGTCAGTCCATCATATATCGTCATAATTGCCTTTCACTTGCACGACCGAACGATGTGAAAATTATAAGAGTGCACGTGCATTGGACTAAGCTGGAATCTGCAAGCATTCAATAAACAGGAGAAGACAAGGCAATATGGGCTCTTGGTTAAATCAACAATAATGCATATAAGAGCCACTTCAACAATTTAATTATGGTCTTCTCCTATCGACCCCCAAAGAAAAGAAATAAAACTATTTACACGGGAAAGCTCCCAACAAGCAAAAAGAAGAACATGAAATCTTTTTGGGTTTTCTTTTTAATTATTACTACTACACAAGAAAAGTAAACTAACTAAAAGTTACACTAGTTTTTTTGGTTTTTCTTAAGGTTTAACAAACACACAAGAAGAAAGCAAGAAAAAGAAAATAAACTAGCATGGATATTACAGTGAAAAAGTATGAGCACCGACATCTAGCAATGAGTGTGTGTAAACATAAATGTAATGTCGGTGAGAAATACGTACTCCCCCAAGCTTAGGCTTTTGGCCTAAGTTGGTTCATTGCCAAGGATGGCCTGGCGGATACCCGTAGTTGTAGCTGGGGTCGTACTGAGATGAAGAGGACTCTGACTGCCACTAGCTGGCAGTCATCTCCGAATCCCAAAAGTAATCAGACTGTCGTGGAGGCTCAAATTGTGGTTCTGGCTCCGGGGCTGGTGTAGGGTTCCGGTAAGCGTAAATGGCCGCCCACGGAACGAGATACGGACCTTCAGATAAATTAAACAAGGAAGGAGCAGGCAAGGTAATAGTCTCAGGGTGATGTTTATCAAAGAACAATTTGTATTTAAGCTCCCCTTCCTTATTCTTAACAATAAAGTCATGCACTAACATACTCTTATAATCTATAAGCATTGGGCAACAATTTTTCTTCTTTCTCATAGAGCCTAATAGGTATGTTATAATGTGCAGCAAGGCGTGAAGCGTAAATACCTCCAAAGATGGGACCCTTAGTACGGTTCAAACTTAACCGTTTAGCAATAATACCGCCCATACTAACAGTGTTATCGGAATATAAACCATGGAACAAAATGATAATATCAGGAACACTAAGGTTTCCACAGTTTCCGCGACCAATCAAGCAACGACTAGCAAATATAGCAAAGTAGCGTAAAACAGGAAAATGTATGCTAGTGATTCTTGCATCGGAAACCTTCCTGGTTTCCCCCACAGTAATGGTGTCAATAAACCCGTCCACATCTTTACGATGTGGTTCATCTAAGGTATCCTCGAAGGGTATTTTGCAAACCTTGCAAAATTCATCTAGTGGCATCTTCTTAACAGCATCATATAAATGAAACTCTACTGAAGGAGGTGTTTCTTTAGGAAAATAGTAGAAGTTTTGCACAAAAGTATTAGTGAGTAAGAGATACTGATGACGTTGGTCGCGGAGGAAGTCGGTGAGGCCAGCATTCTCAGCCAATGAATATAAATCATCATAAATCCTGGCTTCTCTCAAGAAATCATCAGAAGGCCATTCACACGGCCGGACCTCCGTGGTGCGAGGCAAATTATATTTGGGCCTCTGTGCTTCTTCATTTTGCTTTTCCTTCGAGCTTCGGCTCGATGAGCCCCTCAAAAATCTCTTCATTATTTTCTGAAATATTCTGAAATTTTTAGTAACTTCAAACAAAAGTGAACCAACCTCAATAAAATTGATAGCAACTACTCCTACAAGTGCCTAGAGACTATATCATGCATTAGAACTACTTGGAACCATATAAATTTGACATGCAAGCTCAAGAACATGGTCACCTAGGCAGCACAAATTTGCAATGAATAAAGCACTAGAACGAAAACTAATTGGACCAATGGAGGAGTCACATACCAAGGAACAATCTCCCCAAGCAGTTTTGTGAGAGGTGCTTTGAGCAAGGAGATCAAAAATCGCAGCAAAATGAGCTAGAACTCGTGCTTGAGCTGGATATTGGTGTTTGTGGGAGGAAGAAGGAGTGTATGGGTGCAGGAATAAGTGGAGGAGGGCCACCGTGGGCCCACGAGGCAGGGAGGCACGTCCTGGGGGGTAGGGCGCGCCCTCCACCCTCGTGGCCAGGTGCTTGCCCCTCCTGCTGTGTTCTCAGTGCCAGATATTCTCAAATATTCCAGAAAAAATCATATTCCATTTTCAGGGCATTTGGAGAACTTTTATTTTCGGGGTATTTTTATATTGCATGGATAAATCATAAAAACAGATAGAAAAATACTATTTTTACTTTATTTCAACTAAATAACAGAAAGTAGAAAGAGGGTACAGAAGGTTGTGCCTTCTAGTTTCATCCATCTCATGCTCATCAAAAGGAATCCACTAACAAAGTTGATCAAGTCTTGTTAACAAACTCATTCCGAATAACATGGAACCGGAGAAATTTCGAATAACACTATGTTACCTCAACGGGGATATGCACATCCCCAATAATAAGAATATCATATTTCTTCTTGACAGTAGGAAGAGGAAATTCAAAACCTCCAAAAATAATCGATGGCATTTTTCCAATAGAATTGATACTATGAACTTGAGGTTGTTTCCTCAGAAAGTGTACCGTATGCTCATTACCATTAACATGAAAAGTGACATTGCCTTTGTTGCAATCAATAACAGCCCCTGCAGTATTCAAAAAAGGTCTTCCAAGAATAATAGACATACTATCGTCCTCGGGAATATCAAGAATAACAAAGTCCGTTAAAATAGTAACATTTGCAACCACAACAGGCACATCCTCACAAATACCGACAGATATAGCAGTTGATTTATCAGCCATTTGCAAAGATATTTCAGTAGGTGTCAACTTATTCAAATCAAGTCTACGATATAAAGAGAGAGGCATAACACTAACACCGGCTCCAAGATCACATAAAGCAGTTTTAACATAATTTCTTTTAATGGAGCATGGTATAGTGGGTACTCCTGAATCTCCAAGTTTCTTTGGTATTCCACCCTTAAAAGTATAATTAGCAAGCATGGTGGAAATTTCAGCTTCCGGTATTTTTCTTTTGTTTGTAACAATATCTTTCATATACTTAGCATAAGGATTCATTTTGAGCATATCAGTTAATCGCATACGCAAAAAGATAGGTCTAATCATTTCAGCAAAGCGCTCAAAATCCTCATCATCCTTTTTCTTGGATGGTTTGGGAGGGAAAGGCATGGGTTTCTGAACCCAAGGTTCCCTTTCTTTACCGTGTTTCCTAGCAACAAAGTCTCTTTTATCATAACGTTGATTCTTTGATTGTGGGTTATCAAGATCAATAGCAGGTTCAATTTCTACATCATTATCATTACTAGGTTGAACATCATCATGAACATCATCATTAACATTTTCATTATGCTCATGTTCATTACCAGATTGTGTTTCAGCATCAGAAATAGAGATATCATTTGGATTCTCAGGTGGTTCAGCAAAAGGTTCACTAGAAGCATGCAAAGTCCTATCATTTTTCTTTTTCTTCTTTTTAGAAGGACTAGGTGCATCAATATTATTTCTCTGAGAGTCTTGTTCAATTCTCTTAGGGTGGCCTTCAGGATACAAAGGTTCCTGAGTCATTCTACCAGTTCTAGTAGCCACTCTAACAACATAATCATTTTTCTTACTATTCATTTCATTGAGCAAATCATTCTGAGCCTTAAGTACTTGTTCTACTTGGGTGGTAACCATAGAAGCATGTTTAGTAATGACTTTAAGTTCACCTTTAACATTAGCCATATAATCACCCAAGTGTTCAATCATATAAGCATTTTGTTTTAATTGTCTACCAAAATAAGCATTGAAATCTTCTTGCTTAACCATAAATTTATCAAACTCATCCAAGCATTGGCTAGCAATTTTAGTAGGAGGGATTTCAGCTTTATCATATCTATAGAGAGAATTTACCTTTACTACCTGTGTCGGGTTATCAAGACCAATAGGTAATGGATTAAGATCATATGTTTCTTCAACAGGCGGTAGATTAAGACCATGTATTTCTTCAATAGGAGGTAAATTCTTAACATCTTCAGCTTTAATACCTTTTTCTTTCATAGATTTCTTTGCCTCTTGCATATCTTCAGGACTGAGAAATAGAACACCTCTCTTCTTCGGAGTTGGTTTAGGAATAGGCTCAGGAATTGGCTCTGGAGCTGGCCCCGGAAGTGTCCAATTATTTTCATTTGTCAACATATTATTCAATAGAATTTCAGCTTGATCTGGTGTTCTTTCCCTGAAAATAGAACCAACACAACTATCCAGGTAATCTCTGGAAGCATCGGTCAGTCCACTATAAAAGATATCAAGTATTTCATTTTTCTTAAGAGGATGATCAGGCAAAGCATTAAGTAACTTGAGAAGCCTCCCCCAAGCTTGTGGGAGACTCTCTTCTTCAATTTGCACAAAGTTGTATATTTCCCTCAAAGCAGCTTGTTTCTTATGAGCAGGGAAATATTTAGCAGAGAAGTAATAAATCATATCCTGGGGACTACGCACACAACCAGGATCAAGAGAATTAAACCATATCTTAGCATCACCCTTTAATGAGAACGGAAATATTTTAAGGATATAAAGGTAGCGAGTTCTCTCATCATTAGTGAACAGGGTGGCTATATCATTTAATTTAGTAAGATGTGCCACAACAGTTTTAGATTGATAGCCATGAAAAGGATCAGTTTCAACCAAAGTAATTATATCAGGATCAACAGAGAATTCATAATCCTTATCGGTAACACAGATAGGTGAAGTAGCAAAAGCAGGGTCAGGTTTCATTCTATCATTAAGAGATTGCTGCTTCCATTTAGCTAATAATCTCTTGAGTTCATATCTATCTTTGCAAGCTAAAATAGCTAAAGAAGCTTTTTTATCAAAAACATAACCCTCAGGAATAACAGGCAAGTCTTCATCATCACTTTCATCAATATAATCAGTTTAAATAATTTCTTTCTCTCTAACCCTAGCAATTTGTTCATCAAGAAATTCACCAAGTGGCACAGTAGTATCAATCATAGAAGTAGTTTCATCATAAGTATCATGCATAGCAGAAGTGGCATCATCAATAACATGCGACATATCAGAACGAATATCAGAAGCAGGTTTAGGTGTCGCAAGCTTACTCAAAACAGAAGGTGAATCAAGTGCAGAGCTAGATGGCAGTTCCTTACCTCCCCTCGTAGTTGAGGGATAAATTGTTGTCTTAGCGTCTTTCAAGTTCTTCATAGTGACCAGCAGATATAAATCCCAAGTGACTCAAAGAATAGAGCTATGCTCCCCGGCAACGGTGCCACAAAATAGTCTTGATAACCCACAAGTATAGGGGATCGCAACAGTTTTCGAGGGTAGAGTGTTCAACCCAAATTTATTGATTCGACACAAGGGGAGCCAAAGAATATTCTCAAGTATTAGCAGCTGAGTTGTCAATTCAGCCACACCTGGATAACTTAGTATCTGCCGCAAAGTATTTAGTAGCAAAGTAATATGATAGTAGTGGTAACGGTAACAAAAGTAACGGTAGCAAAAGTAATATTTTTGGTGTTTTGTAGTGATTGTAACAGTAGCAACGGAAAAGTAAATAAGCGAAGAACAATATGTGAAAAGCTCGTAGGCATTGGATCGGTGATGGAGAATTATGCCGGATGTGGTTCATCATGTAACAATCATAACATAGGGTGACATAGAACTAGCTCCAATTCATCAATGTAATGTAGGCATGTATTCCGAATATAGTCATACGTCCTTATGGAAAAGAACTTGCATGAGATCTTTTGTCCTACCCTCCCGTGGCAGCGGGGTCCTAGCGGAAACTAAGGGATATTAAGGCCTCCTTTTAATAGAGAACCGGAAAAAGCATTAGCACATAGTGAATACATGAACTCCTCAAACTATGGTCATCACCGGGAGTGGTCCCGATTATTGTCACTTCGGGGTTGCCGGATCATAACACATAGTAGGTGACTATAGACTTGCAAGATAGGATCAAGAACACACATATATTCATGAAAACATAATAGGTTCAGATCTGAAATCATGGCACTCGGGCCCTAGTGACAAGCATTAAGCATAGCAAAGTCATAGCACCATCAATCTCAGAACTTAGTGGATACTAGGGATCAAACCCTAACAAAACTAACTCGATTACATGATAGATCTCATCCAACCCATCACCGTCTAGCAAGCCTACGATGGAATTACTCACGCACGGCGGTGATCATCATGAAATTGGTGATGGAGGATGGTTGATGATGACGACGGCGACGAATCCCCCTCTCCGGAGCCCCGAACGGACTCCAGATCAGCCCTCCCGAGAGGTTTTAGGGCTTGGCGGCGGCTCTGTATCGTAAAACGCGATGAATCCTTCTCTCTGATTTTTTTCTCCCCGAAAGCAAATATATAGAGTTGGAGTTGAGGTCGGAGGACCTCCAGGGGGCCCACGAGGTAGGGGGCGCGCCCTAGGGGGCAGGCGCGCCCCCCACCCTCGTGGGCAGGGTGTGGGCCCCCTGACGTGGATTTTTCTTCAGGTATTTTTCTTATTTTCCAAATTGATGTTCCGTGGAGTTTCAAGTCATTCCGAGAACTTTTGTTTCTGCACATAAATAACACCATGGAAAGTCTGCTGAAAACAGCGTCAGTCCGGGTTAGTTCCATTCAAATCATGCAAGTTAGAGTCCAAAACAAGGGCAAAAGTGTTTGGAAAAGTAGATACGACGGAGACGTATCACATAGCAAGCATCAAGTTCATCAAAAAGGGATATTTAAAAAGAATCAACCGCATCATAGCAATTATCATGGCATTCATCCTTCGGTAAGCAATAAGGGAAATTAAATAATGTATGAGTTGAAGAGTTACTCTCATTAGAAGGTAGGCACGGGTAGCTAATCCGTTCTTCCTCCTTTTGTTCTTCACTCTCCTCATCATCTTTTTCATCCAATGAGCTCACAATTTCATCAATTTCTTCTTCCATAGACTCCTGCAAAATATTAGTCTCTTCTTGGACAGCGGTGACTCTCTCAATAAAATCATCAATATCGGAATTGAATTCATAATTCTCATAGCAATATTTAAGTATAGCAAAAATTTCAGGTCTGTAAACAGCATCATCAAGATTTTCTCACTCTTTAAACAAAGATTCAATTTCATAAGCACCCATAAAAGCAACAAATTCTTCTATTTGTTCCACACCATAGTAATCATATATACCATTAGCATAAGAAGCCAAGGTTTTATTATCATTAAATTTGCGTGAAAAGGGAAGGTGTGGAGCCTTCATCCTAGAGCAACAAGTATAATCATATCTCAAGCATAGTTGCCGAGCATACCAATGCAACATATGAATTTGATCCCATAATAGTTTCCTTTTTTGAGTCAGCGATAATCCCTAAAGTATTCACGTTGATCCAACGTGTCTCCCATTATATAATTGAATGGGGTTTTCTCAGGATTATTAAAGTAGTGCATAATATCTTTCACATAATGAGCATCGAGGGTTTTAGGAGGTTCCCCATCTCCATGAGTAGCAAGTAAACCTAATTTTTTTGGTATTTCGTGTTCCATATCCATAACTAAAGATAGGGAACAACTTAGAACAGCAAATAAAAATTACTTAGTGATAAAGCAAACAAGCACACACGAGAATATTCACCCCACGCTATAAATCCCCGGCAACGACGCCAAAAAAAGGTCTTGATAACCCACAAGTATAGGGGATCAATTGTAGCCTCTTTCGATAAGTAAGAGTGTCGAACCCAATGAGGAGCTAAAGGTAGAACAAATATTCCCTCAAGTTCTATCGACCACCGATACAACTCTACGCGCGCTTAAGTTAGCTTTACCTAAAACAAGTATGAAACTAGAAGTACTTTGTAGGTATTGTTGGATAGGTTTGCAAGAATATAAAGAGCACGTAAATAAAAACTAGGGGCTGTTTAGGTAAAGAAGCAATAAAGTTAGTATAGCGAGTGTGGAAAAGTGGTGGTAGGAGTTGCGAAATTGTCCCTAAGCAATTGACTACTTTACTAGACCGATAGAAAGTTTTATGTGGGAGAGACCACTACTAGCATGTCATCCCTGACTTGGAATTCTATGCACTTATGATTGGAACTATTAGCAAGCATCCGCAACTACTAACGTTCATAAGGTAAAACCCAACCATAGCATTAAGATATATTGGTCCCCCTTCAATCCCGTATGCATCAATTTCTATGCTAGGTTGAAGCTTCTATCACTCTTGCCCTCCAATACATAGTCCTATCAACATACAACTAACCCTATGGTGTGATCCATGCGCGCGCTCATATGATGGGCACCAAAGGACAGCAACATAACCACAAGCAAATTAAACGAATCATAGCAATTCACCAATTACCGATAGGACAACGAAAATCTACTCAGACATCATAGGATGGCAACACATCATTGGATAATAATATGAAGCATAAAGCACCATGTTCAAGTAGAGGGTATAGTGGGTTGCGGGAGAGTGGACCGCTGTAGATAGATGGGGGAAGGTGATGAAGATGTTGGTGAAGATGACAGAGGTGTTGGTGTAGATTGCAGTGACGATGATGGCCTCGACGGTGTTCCGGCGCCACCGGGAGAGAGGGGGGAGGGCCCCCTTCTTCTTCTTCTTCTTCCTTGACCTTCTCCCTAGATGGGAGAAGGTTTTCCCCTCTAGTCCATGGCCTCCATGGCATGGGAGGGGTGAGAGCCCCTCCGAGATCGGATCTGTCTCTCTGTCTCTCTCTGTTTCTGCGTTCCAGATTCTGGCCTTTCACCGTTTCTTATATTCCCGGAGATCCGTAACTCTGATTGGGCTGAAATTTGGACACGATTTTTATCCGGATATTGGCTTTCTTGCGCGAAAGAAGGGCACCAACCGCCTTACGGAGTGGCCACGAGGGCCCAGGGCGCGCCCCAGGCACGCCCCTCACCCTCGTTGGCCCCTCGGGGATCGTCTCACGTTGATTCCACTTCCCAAAATTCACATATATTCCAAAACAAATCTCCGTCAGTTTTTATCCCATTTGGACTCCGTTTGATATGGATTTTCTGCAAAACAAAAAACATGCAACAAACAGGAACTGGCACTAGGCACTGGATCAATATGTTAGTCCCAAAAATAGTATAAAAAGTTGCCAAAAGTATGTAAAAGTTGTAGAATATTGGCATGGAACAATAAAAAATTATAAATACGATGGAGGAGTATCAGCAAGCTCCAGCTTTCCATCTATGGACTGGTGCAAGCATCTCGGAGTTGGAATATACGCTTTGATAAGCTGATCAAAGCATATAGTTTTATACAGACTTGCGGTGAAGCCTGTATTTACAAGAAAGTGAGTGGGAGCACTACAACCTTTCTGATAAGTATATGTGAATGACATATTGTCGATCGGAAATGATGTAGAATTTTCTGGAAAGCATAAAGGAGTGTTTGAAAGGAGTTTTTCAAATAAAGACCTCGGTGAAGTGATACGTCCATTTTGCATCATGCTTTTATATCGATATTTATTGCATTATGGGCTGTTATTACACATTATGTCACAATACTTATGCCCTTTCTCTCTTATTTTACAAGGTTTACATGAAGAGGGAGAATGCCAGCAGCTGGAATTCTGGGCTGGAAAAGGAGCAAATATTAGAGACCTATTCTGCACAACTCCAAAAGTCCTGAAACTCCACGAAAGTCAGTTTTAGAATATATTAAAAATATTGGGCGAAGAAAGCACCAGAAGGGGGCCACACCCTGTCCACGAGGGTGGAGGGCGCCCCCTGCCTCATGGGCCCCCTGGCAGGCCTCCGATGCCCATCTTTTGCTATATGAAGTCTTTCGCCCTAAAAAAAAGAAGGAAGCTTTCGGGACGAAGCACCGCCGTCTCGAAGCGGAACCTGGGCAGAACCAATCTAGGGCTCCGGCGGAGCTGTTCTGCCTGGGAAACATCCCTCTGGGAGGGGGAAATCGTCACCATCGTCATCACCATCAATCCTCTCACCTGGAGGGGATCAATCTCCATCAACATCTTCACCAGCACCATCTCCTCTCAAACCCTAGTTCATCTCCTGTATTCGATCTTTGTCTCAAAACCTCAGATTGGTACCTGTGGGTTGCTAGTAGTGTTGATTACTCCTTGTAGTTCATGCTAGTTGGTTTATTCAGTGGAATATCATATGTTCAGATCCTTCATGCATATTAATACCCCTCTGATTATGAACATGAATATGATTTGTGAGTAGTTATGTTTGTTCCTGAGGACATGGGAGAAGTCTTGCTATAAGTAGTTATGTGAATTTGGTATTCGTTCGATATTTTGATGAGATGTATGTTGTCTTTCCTCTAGTGGTGTTGTGTGAACGTCGACTACATGACACTTCACCATTATTTGGGCTTAGGGGAAGGCATTGGGAAGTAATAAGTGTTGGGGATCGTTGCAGAAATTAAAAAATTTCTACGCATCACCAAGATCAATCTATGGAGAGACTAGCAAAGAGAGAGAGGGGAGTGCATCTTCATACCCTTGAAGATCAAGATGCGGAAGCGTTACAAGAACGTGGATGAAGGAGTCATACTCGCAGCGATTCAGATCGCGGTTGATTCCGATCTAAGCGCCGAACAATGGCGCCTCCGCGTTCAACACATGTACAGCCCGGGGACGTATCCTCCTTCTTGATCCAGCAAGGGGAGAGGAGAAGTTGAGGGAGAGCTCCGGCAGCACGACGGCGTGGTGGTGGAGCTTGCAGTTCTCCGACAGGGTTTCGCCAAGCACTACTACTACTACGAAGGTGTTGGGGAGGGAGAGGGCTGCGCCAAGGGAAGGGGTGCGGCTCCCATGCACCTCCCCACTATATATAGGGGTGGAGGGGGCTGGTTTCTTCCCTCCAAGTCCATTGGGGCGTTGGCAAAGGTGGGGGAAAGAAATCCCATCATTTCCCTTCCCCACCGATTGTTATCCCCCCTTTTTAGGGATCTTGATCTTATCCCTTCGGGATATGATCTTATTCCTTCTAAGGGGGATCTTGGTGCGCCTTGACCAGGGGTGTGGGGCCTTGCCCCCACTACCCACGTTCGTGTGGGTCCCCCATGCAGGTGGGCCCCACTCCGGAACCTTCTAGAACCTTCCCGGTACAATACCGAAAAATCCCGAACATTTTCCGGTGGCCAAAATAGGACTTCCCATATATAAATCTTTACCTCCAGACCATTCCGGAACTCCTCGTGACGTCCGGGATCTCATCCGGTACTCCGAACAACATTCGGTAACTTCACACTAATTCCCATAACAACTCTAGCGTCACCGAACCTTAAGTGTGTAGACCCTACGGGTTCGGGAATCATGCACACATGACCGAGACAGCTCTCTGGCCAATAACCAACAGTGGGATCTAGATACCCATGTTGGCTCCCACATGTTCCACGATGATCTCATCGGATGAACCATGATGTCGGGGATTCAATCAATCATGTATACAATTCCCTTTGTCAATCGGTACGTTACTTGCCCGAGATTCAATCGTCGGTGTCCCAATACCTCATTCAATCTCGTTACCGGCAAGTCACTTTACTCCTTTCGTAATGCATGATCCCGCGACTAACTACTTAGTCACATTGAGCTCATTATGATGATGCATTACGGAGTGGGCCCAGAGATACCTCTCCATCATACGGAGTGACAAATCCTAGTCTCGATTCGTGCCAACCCAACAGACACTTTCGGAGATACCTGTAGTGTACCTTTATAGCCACCCAGTTACGTTGTGACCTTTGGCACACCCAAAGCACCTACGGTATCCGGGAGTTGCACAATCTCATGGTCTAAGGAAATGATACTTGACATTAGAAAAGCTTTAGCAGACGAACTACACGATCTTGTGCTATGCTCAGGATTGGGTCTTGTCCATCACATCATTCTCCTAATGATGTGATCCCGTTATCAATGACATCTAATGTCCATGGTCAGGAAACCATAACCATCTATTGATCAACGAGCTAGTCAACTAGAGGCTCACTAGGGACATGTTGTGGTCTATGTATTCACACATGTATTACGGTTTCCAGTTAATACAATTATAGCATGAACAATAGACAATTATCATGAACAAGAAATACAATAATAACCATTTTATTATTGCCTCTAGGGCATATTTCCAACAATAAGTAGATGATGGGTTGCTAGAGTGACAGAAGCTTAAACCCTAGTTTATGCGTTGCTTCGTAAGGGGCTGATTTGGATCCATATGTTTCATGCTATGGTTAGGTTTACCTTAATTCTCTTTCGTAGTTGCGGATGCTTGCGAGAGAGGTTAATCATAAGTGGGATGCTTGTCCAAGGAAGGGCAGTACCCAAGCATCGGTCCACCCACATATCAAATTATCAAAGTAACGAACGCGAATCATATGAGCATGATGAAAACTAGCTTGACGATAATTTCCATGTGTCCTCGGGAGCGCTTTCCTTTATATAAGAGTTTGTCCAGGATTGTCCTTTGCTACAAAAAGGATCGGGCCACCTTGCTGCACCTTGTTTACTTTTGTTACTTGTTACCCGTTACGAATTACCTTATCATAAAACTATCTGTTACCGATAATTTCAGTGCTTGCAGAGAAGACCTTACTGAAAACTGCTTGTCATTTCCTTCTGCTCCTCGTTGGATTCGACACTCTTACTTATCGAAAGGACTACGATAGATCCCCTATAGTTGTGGGTCATCAAGACTCCTTTGTGGTGCCGTTGCCGGGGAGTGAAGCGCCTTTGGTAAGTGGAATTTGGTAAGGAAAAATATATATAGTGTGCTGAAATTTACTGTCACTTGTTACTATGGAAAGTAATCCTTTGAGGGGCTTGTTCGAGGTATCTTCACCCCGACCAGTAGAGCAAAGAGTTGCTCCTCAACCTATTGAACCTACTGAAAATGTTTACTTTGAAATTCCTTCGAGTATGATAGAGAAACTGCTAGCTAATCCTTTTACACGAGATGGAACATTACATCCCGATTTGCACCTAATCTATGTGGATGAAGTTTGTGGATTATTTAAGCTTGTAGGTGATACGTCCATTTTGCATCATGCTTTTATATCGATATTTATTGCATTATGGGCTGTTATTACACATGTCACAATACTTATGCATATTCTCTCTTATTTTACAAGGTTTACATGAACAGGGAGAATGCCGATAGCTGGAATTCTGGGCTGGAAAAGGAGCAAATATTAGAGACCTATTCTGCACAACTTCAAAAGTCCTGAAACTCCATGAAAGTTAGTTTTGGAATATATAAAAAATATTGGGCGAAGAAAGCACCAGAGGGGGGCCACCCACCATCCATGAGGGTGGGGGGCGCGCCCTACCCCCTGGGTGCGCCCCTGCCTCGTGGGCCCCCTGGCAGGCCTCTGGTGCCCATCCTTGGCTATATGAAGTCTTTCGCCCTGGAAAAAATCATAAGCAAGCTTTCAGCACGAAGCGCCGCCGCCACGAGGCGGAACCTAGCGAAACCAATCTAGGGCTCCGGCGGAGCTATTCTGCCGGGGAAACATCCCTGCGGGAGGGGGAAATCATCACCATAGTCATCACCATCGATCCTCTCATCCGGAGGGGGTCAATCTCCGTCAACATCTTCACCAGCACCATCTCCTCTCAAACCCTAGTTCATCTCTTGTATCCAATCTTTGTCCCAGAACCTCAGATTGGTACCTGGGGTTGCTAGTAGTGTTGATTACTCCTTGTAGTCCATGCTAGTTGGTTTATTTGGTGGAAGATCATATGTTCAGATCCTTTATGCATATTAATACCCCTATGATTATGAGCATGAATATGATTTGTGAGTAGTTACGTTTGTTCCTGAGGACATGGGAGAACTCTTGCTATAAGTAGTCATGTGAATTTGGTATTCGTTCAATATTTTGATGAGATGTATGTTGTCTTTCCTCTAGTGGTGTTATGTGAATGTCGACTACATGACACTTCACCATTGTTTGGGCCTAGAGGAAGGCATTGGGAAGTAATAAGTAGATGATGGGTTGCTAGAGTGACAGAAGCTTAAACCCTAGTTTATGCGTTGCTTCGTAAGGGGCTGATTTGGATCCATATGTTTCATGCTATGCTTTGGTTTACCTTAATACTTCTTTTGTAGTTGCGGATGCTTGCAATAGGGGTTAATCATAAGTGGGATGCTTGTCCAAGGAAGGGCAATACCCAAGCACCGGTCCACCCACATATCAAATTATCAAAGTAACGAACACGAATCGTATGAGCGTGATGAAAACTAGCTTGACGATAATTCCCATGTGTCCTCGGGAGCGTTTTCCTTTGTATAAGAGTTTGTCCAGGCTTGTCCTTTGCTAAAAAAAGGATTGGGCCTCCTTGCTGCACCTTATTTACTTTTATTACTTGTTACCCATTACAAATTACCTTATCACAAAACTATCTGGTACCGATAATTTCAGTGCTTGCAGAGTATACCTTACTAAAAACCGCCTGTCATTTCCTTCTGCTCCTCATTGGGTTCGACACTCTTACTTATCGAAAGGACTATGATAGATCCCCTATACTTGTGGGTCATCAAGACTCTTTTTTGGCACCGTTGCCGGGGAGTGAAGCACCTTTGGTAAGGAAAAATTTATATAGTGTGCTGAAATTTACTGTCACTTGTTAGTATGGAACATAATCCTTTGAGGGGCTTGTTCGGGGTATCTTCACCCCGACCAGTAGGGAAAAGAGTTGCTCCTCAACCTACTGAACCTACTGAAAATGTTTACTTTGAAATTCCTTCGGGTATGATAAAGAAACTGCTAGCTAATCCTTTTACAGGAGATGGAACATTGCATCCCGATTTGCACCTAATCTATGTGGATGAAGTTTGTGGATTATTTAAGCTTGCAGGTATGCCCGAGGGTGTTATCAAGAAGAAGGTCTTCCCTTTATCTTTGAAGGGAAAGGCATTGTCATGGTTTAGGCTATGTGATGATATTGGATTATGGAACTACAACCGATTGAAATATTTCATCAGAAGTTTTATCCTATGCATCTGGTTCATCGTGATCGTAATTATATATATAATTTTTGGCCTCGCGAAGGAGAAAGTATCGCTCAAGCTTGGGGGAGTCTTAAGTCAATGTTATATTCATGCCCCAATCATGAGCTCTCAAGAGAAATTATTATGCAAAAGTTTATGCTCGGCTTTCTCTCAAAAATCGCTCCATGCTCGATACTTCTTGTATTGGTTCTTTTATGATGAAGACTATTGCATTCAAATGGGATTTATTGGAAAGAATTAAAGGCAACTCTGAAGATTGGAAACTCGACGAAGGGAAGGAGTGAGGTATAACACCTAAGTTTGATTGTGTTAAATCTTTTATGGATACCGATGTTTTCCGTGAATTTAGCACTAAATATGGACTTGACTCTGAGATAGTAGCTTCTTTCTGTGAATCATTTGCTACTCATGTTGATCTTCCTAAGGATAAGTGGTTTAAATATCATCCTCCCAGTGAGGTAAAAGTAGTTGAACCTATTAAAGTTGAAGAAAATACTATCACTTATAATGTTGATCCTATTGTTCCTGCCGCTTATATTGAGAAACCACCTTTCCCTGTTAGAATAAAGGATCATGCTAAAGCTTCAACTGTGGTTCGTAAGAGTAATGCTAGAACACCTACACCCTCTAAGCAAATTAAAGTTGAACCTAGTATTGCTATGGTTAAAGATCTCTTGGCCGGTACTATTGATGGGCATGTTATTTACTTCTGTGATGAAGCTGCTAGAATTGCTAAACCTGATACTAAAGATAAAAATAGACCTGTTGTTGGCATGCTTGTCGTTTCGGTTAAAATAGGAGATCACTGTTATCATGGCTTATGTGATATGGGTGCTAGTTTCAGTGCAATACCTTATACCTTATATGAAGAAATTATGCATGATATTGCACCTGCTGAGATAGAAGATATTAATGTCACTATTAAGCTTGCCAATAGAGATACTATCTCACCGGTTGGGATTGTTAGAGATGTTGAAGTCTTGTGTGGGAAAATTAAATATCCTACTGATTTTCTTGTTCTTGCTACCTCACAAGATGACTTTTGTCCCATTATATTTGGTAGACCCTTCTTGAATACTGTTAATGCTAAGATAGATTGCAAAAAGGATGTTGTTACTATTGGATTAGGGGGTATGTCTCATGATTTTAATTTTGCTAAATTTTGTAGACAACCCCATGATAAAGAATTGCCTAGTAAAGATGAAATTATTGGTCTTGCTTCTATTGCCGTGCCTCCTAATGATCCTTTATAACAATATTTGCTAGACCATGAAAATGATATGTTTATGAATGAAAGAAGGGAAATAGATGAAGTATTCTTTAAACAGGGACCTATTTTGAAACACAACTTGCCTGTTGAAATTCTAGGGGATCCTCCTCCACCCAAGGGTGATCCCGTGTTTGAGCTTAAACCATTACCTGATACTCTTAAATATGCTTATCTTGATGAAAAGGAGATATATCCTGTTATTATTAGTGCTAACCTTTCAGAATAGGAAGAAAAGAAACTATTGAAAACTCTAAAGAAGCACCGTGCTGCTATTGGATATCCTCTTGATGATCTTAAGGGCATTAGTCCCACTCTATGCCAACAAAAATAAAATTGGAGAAAGGCGCTAAACCGGTTGTTGATCACCAACGACGGTTAAACCCTAAGATGAAAGAAGTGGTAAGGAAGGAAATACTAAAGCTTCTGGAGGCAGGTATAATTTATCCCGTTGCTGATAGTCAGTGGGTAAGTCCTGTCCATTGTGTCCCTAAGAAGGGAGGTATTACTATTGTTCCTAATGATAAAGATGAATTGATCCCACAAAGAATTGTTACAGGTTATAGAATGGTAATTGATTTTTGCAAACTAAATAAAGCTACTAAAAAGGATCATTACCCTTTACCTTTTATTGATAAAATGCTAGAAAGATTATCCAAACATACACATTTTTTCTTTCTAGATGGTTATTCTGGTTTCTCTCAAATTCCTGTATCAAAAGAGGATCAGGAAAATACCACTTTTACTTACCCTTTCGATACCTTTGCTTATAGACGTATGCCTTTTGGTTTATGCAATGCACCTGCTACCTTTCAAAGATGTATGACTGTTATATTCTCTGACTTTTGCGAAAAGATTGTTGAGGTTTTCATGGATGATTTCTCCGTTTATGGAACTTCTTTTGATGATTGCTTAAGCAACCTTAACCGAGTTTTGCAGAGATGTGAAGAAACTAATCTTGTCTTGAATTGGGAGAAGTGCCACTTTATGGTTAATGAAGGTATTGTCTTGGGGCATAAAATTTCTGAAAGAGGTATTGAAGTTGATAAAGCTAAAGTTGATGCTATTGAAAAGATGTCGTGTCCTAAGGACATTAAAGGTATAAGAAGTTTCCTTGGTCATGCTGGTTTTTATAGGAGGTTCATTAAAGACTTCTCAAAAATTTCTAGGCCTCTGACTAATCTCTTACAAAAATATGTTCCTTTTGTCTTTGATGATGATTGTGTAGAAGCATTTGAAATACTTAAGAAAGCCTTGATTTCTGCACCTATTGTTCAACCACCTGATTGGAATTTGCCCTTTGAAATTATGTGTGATGCTAGTGATTATGTTGTAGGTGCTGTTCTAGGACAAAGAGTTGATAAGAAATTAAATGTTATCCAATATGCTAGTAAAACTCTAGACAGTTCCCAGAGAAATTATGCTACTACTAAAAAAGAATTTTTAGCAGTTGTATTTGCTGTGATAAGTCCAGACCTTATATTGTTGATTCTAAAGTAACTGTTCACACTGATCATGCTGCTATTAAATACCTTATGGAAAAGAAAGATGCTAAACCTAGACTTATTAGATGGGTTCTCTTGCTACAAGAATTTGATTTGCATATTATTGATAGAAAGGGAGCTGAGAACCCTGTTGCAGACAACTTGTCTAGGTTAGAGAATGTTCTTGATGACTCACTACCTATTGATGATAGCTTTCCTGATGAACAATTAGCTGGCATAAATGCTTCTCGTACTGCTCCATGGTATGCTGATTATGCTAATTACATTGTTGCTAAATATATACCACCTAGTTTCACATACTAGCAAAAGAAAAAGTTTTTCTATGATTTAAGACATTACTTCTGGGATGACCCACACCTTTATAAAGAAGGAATAGATGGTGTTATTAGACGTTGTGTACCTGAGAATGAACAGGAACAGATCCTACACAAGTGTCACTCCGAGGCTTATGGAGGACACCATGATGGAGATAGAACTGCGCACAAGGTATTGCAATCCGGTTTTTCTTGGCCTACTCTTTTTAAAGATGCCCGTAAGTTTGTCTTGTCTTGTGATGAATGCCAAAGAACTGGTAATATTAGTAGACGTCAAGAAATGCCTATGAACTATTCACTTGTTATTGAACCATTTGATGTTTGGGGCTTTGATTATATGGGACCGTTTCCTTCCTCTAATGGGTATACACATATTTTAGTTGCTGTTGATTACGTTACTAAGTGGGTAGAAGCTATTCCAACTAGTAGTGCTGATCATAGCACCTCTATTAAGATGCTTAAAGAAGTTATTGTTCCGAGGTTTGGAGTCCCTAGATACTTAATGTCTGATGGTGGTTCACATTTTATTCATGGTGCATTTCGTAAAATGCTTGCTAAGTATGATGTTAATCATAGGATTGCATCTCCATACCACCCACAGTCTAGTGGTCAAGTAGAATTGAGTAACAAAGAGATTAAATTAATTTTCTAAAAGACTGTTAATAGATCTAGAAAGAATTGGTCCAAAAAACTTGATGATGCATTATGGGCCTATAGATCTGTATATAAAAATCCTATGGGTATGTCTCCATATAAAATGGTTTATGGAAAAGTGATAACCCACAAGTATAGGGGATCGCAACAGTTTTCGAGGGTAGAGTATTCAACCCAAATTTATTGATTCGACACAAGGGGAGCCAAAGAATATTCTCAAGTATTAGCAGTTGAGTTGTCAATTCAACCACACCTGGATAACTTAGTATCTGCAGCAAAGTATTTAGTAGCAAAGTAGTATGATAGTGGCGGTAATGATAACAAAAGTAACAATAGCAGTTTTGTAGTAATTGTAACAGTGGCAACGGAAAAGTAACTAAGCAAAGAGCAATATGTGGAAAGCTCGTAGGCATTGGATCGGTGATGGAGAATTATGTCGGATGCAATTCTTCATGCAATAGTTATAACATAGGGTGACACAGAACTAGCTCCAATTCATCAATGTAATGTAGGCATGTATTCTGAATATAGTCATACATGCTTATGGAAAAGAACTTGCATGACATCTTTTGTCCTATCCTCCCGTGGCAGCGGGGTCCTATTGGAAACTAAGGGATATTAAGGCCTCCTTTTAATAGAGTACCGGACCAAAGCATTAACACTTAGTGAATACATGAACTCCTCAAACTACGGTCATCACCGGGAGTGGTCCCGATTATTGTTACTTCGGGGTTGCCGGATCATAACACATAGTAGGTGACTATTGACATGCAAGATAGGATCAAGAACTCACATATATTCATGAAAACATAATAGGTTCAGATCTGAAATCATGGCACTCGGGCCCTAGTGACAAGCATTAAGCATAGCAAAGTCATAGCAACATCAATCTCAGAACATAATGGATACTAGGGATCAAACCCTAACAAAACTAACTCGATTACATGGTAAATCTCATCCAACCCATCACCATCCAGCAAGCCTACGATGGAATTACTCATGCACGGCGGTGAGCATCATGAAATTGGTGATGGAGGAAGGTTGATGATGACGATGGCGACGGATTCCCCTCTCCGGAGCCCCGAACGGACTCCAGATCAGCCCTCCCGAGAGAGATTAGGGCTTGGCGGCGGCTCCGTATCATAAAACGCGATGAATCCTTTTCTCTGATTTTTTTTCTCCCCGAACGTGAATATATAGAGTTGGAGTTGAGGTCGGTGGAGCACCAGGGGGCCCACGAGGCAGGGGGCGTGCCTAGGGGGGTAGGCGCGCCCCTCACCATCGTGGACAGGGTGTGGGCCCCTGGCCTTGATTCTTTCGCCAGTATTTTTTATTAATTCCAAAAATATTCTCCGTGAAGTTTCAGGTCATTCCGAGAACTTTTATTTCTGCACAAAAATAACACCATGGCAATTCTGCTGAAAACAGCGTCAGTCCGGGTTAGTTCCATTCCAATCATGCAAGTTAGAGTCTAAAACAAGGGCAAAAGTGTTTGGAAAAGTAGATACGATGGAGACGTATCAACTCCCGCAAGCTTAAACCTTTGCTTGTCCTCAAGCAATTCAGTTGACAAACTGAAAGTGATAAAGAATTTTTTTTACAAACTCTATTTGCTCTTGTTGTTGTAAATAGGTAAAGCCAGCATTCAAGTTTTTAGCAAAAATTATGAACTAACCATATTCACAATAACACTTAGATCTCATGTTTACTTATATGAATGGCATAATGAACTAGCGAGCAATAATAATAAATCTCGGATGACAACACTTTCTCAAAACAATCATAATATGATATAACAAGATGGTATCTCACTAGCCCTTTCTGAGACCGCAAAACATAAATGCAGAGCACCTCTGAAGATCAAGGACTGACTAAACATTGTAATTCATGGTAAAAGAGATCCAGTCATAGTTATACTCAATATAAATTAATAGTAATGGATGCAAATGATAGCGGTGCTTTCCAACTGGTGCTTTTCAATAAGAGGGTGATGACTCAACATATAAGTAAATAGATAGGCCCTTCGCAGAGGGAAGCAGGGATTTGTAGAGGTGCCAGAGCTCGATTTTGAAATAGAGATGAATAATATTTTGAGCGGCATACTTTCATTGTCAACATAACAACCAAGAGATCTCGATATCTTTCATGCTACACACATTATAGGCGGTTCCGAAGCTGTAGCGACCAGACCTCAAATGGCCTGTGCTGCTGTGCACCAGTGTCATCCCTGGATCAGTAATGCTGACACGCACAGTACAAATGGAGGATTTATAACAGAGTAGCAATCACACACTTATTACATCGAATATCTCCAAAGAGATTAAGTATGATAAACATGGCATAAGGCCATCTAAAACGATAACAGCGGAAGACTTGGAAGATAAGTGAGTCCATCAACTCTAGCGGCATCACTGAGTATAAGACCACGACCTAAGGCACCTTACTCGTCGTCTGAAAAGTCTGCAACATGAAATGTTGCAGCCCGAAAATGGGTCAGCACATAGAATATGCTGGCAATGTAACACATAGAGAGCATTGAACAATAATAATGCTATACTACATGCATATATGGCTGGTGGAGAGCTCTATGGTTACATTTTTGCGAAAAGCCAATTTTATCCTACTTCAAAAGGAATAAATTTTATTTAACTATCATGGTGGTTGTGAAACATTGAGATGGTTGACAGCATCTCAATCCCAATTAAAATGTCATCAATAACCCAACAAAATTAATTAGAAGTAACATAGTGTTGAGATTCACATGATAATCCAAGTACTAGATACTCAAGTTGTCCATAACCGGGGACACGGCTAATCATGATCAGTTTGTACACTCTGCAGAGGTTTGTGCACTTTTCCCACAAGACTTGATCGCCTCCGTTGGATTACTCGCACTACATGGTGTTTGAGTAACGGATGAACAAGACACAGTCTTTCAGAAGTGTTTGCACCTTACGTATGGGTAGACCGTTACACCTACTTTCCCCTACATCTGCTAGTCTACCACTGTAAGAGTTCACACAACTTAATCAACTATGCTAGAGCCCATAATAGCTTGCGGCTGCACACGGAAGTTTCTAGCATGAAAAATCTCATGATCCCTTTGAACCTGGGTGGCGGTCCAAAAGAAAAACAGGCAATCCTGGAATACCCAGGTACCTCAATCCACCCAGATGTGAGTTTAAGTTGCCACCTTAAGTAAACCATTAATTAACAATCTCACATCTGTCATGAATTTCACTCAAACCCAATCCACGTCTACGAGCATAGCATGGCAATAATAAAAGCAACGTAGAAGTAACTCCCGAGGGTTTGAATAGAAAACAGGTAATAGGTACTACCTCAACTACTTCCCAATACCCTCAGTTTATTAGATCCTAATCATGCAATGTGTTTGAAGGAATAGATCTAATGCAATAAAAACTGGGTATGAACGGGGTATGATCAAAGTGTTACTTGCCTTGCTGATGATCCGCAAAACCTAGCGATTCGAAGTAACAAGCGGCACACTCCGGGTACTCTATCGCAAACAGACAAGCATACAATCAGTACTCAACTAATGCACAGGTAAAACTCGAATGAAAGATCCAACCAGAAAGTTCAACTTAAGAACTCCGGTTTGCAAAAAGAATCAACTCGAAAGAAGCAACGAAAGTCAAATGGCGAAAGAAAGAAACTTCGTTTGCTAATCTGGATCTAGGTCAAATTTTACTGTTGCAAAAACTTGTTTGAGTAGGTTAAACGGAAAGAGAATTTCGAGACGAAACTCTAGGCGCTTGAATCACCTGATTCCGATAAACGAGCGAGAAGTTAAACAGAAACGAAGATTCGATCAGAAATCGAATCTGAGAAAATATCGAGAAAATCCGCCGAAAAAGAAAAACGGACGAACGGTTAAAGAACGGACGTTCATTAACAGAGAAAACCGACGAACGCGTTCGTTAAAACGAACGGTTCGGTGAACGCTCGTAAAATAAGAAAACCGAAAAAAAAACCGATCTAGGGTTTTTTTTTAAAACGAAGGGTTTTTCAAAAAAAACCGGTCAACGG
>NC_057811.1:421253596-421261554 GCF_018294505.1 Triticum aestivum | reverse complement strand
CGGCGGCGCGGCGTGTCCGAGCCGGACTCCGGCGGCGGCGGGCCGTCGGCTGGGCCTTTGGCCCAGTCGGCGCGGGCGTTTTTTTTTTAAGTTCCACGAAGAAAAATGCATAGAAAAATAAATAAAAATCAGAAAAATATGAAATAAATTTTCCCCGTCTAGTTAGAAAATCTAGAATAGGGTGAACATTTTTTAAAATCAAAAGTAAATATTTTGAAAACATGCATATTTTTAAATGCAATAAAAATTACAAATAAAATCCAAATAAATTTCAAATAATGATTTTAACATTTTTCCTCCAGTATTTCAATATTTTGGAGAAGTCATATTTTCTCCTCTCGTTTATTTTAAGAATGAAATATTTTTCCGGAGAGAAAATAATTAAAACCAAAATCCTCGTCTTATTATTTGATAAAAATCAAATATGAAAATTTAAGAAAAATCCCCAACTCTCTCCGAGGGTCCTTGAGTTGCTTAGAATTTATCGAGGATTTGTCAAAATGCAATAAAACATGATATGCAATTATGATCTATGTATAACATACCAAATTGGAAATTTGGGATGTTACAAACCTACCCCCCTTAAGATGAATCTCGCCCTCGAGATTCGGGTTGGCTAGAAAACAGGTGGGAGTGGTTTTTCCGTAGATCTTCCTCTCGCTCCCAGGTGGCCTCATCGTCCATGTGGTGACTTCACTGGACTTTGCAAAACTTGATAACCTTGCTGCGGGTAACTCGGCTGGCATACTCGAGAATCTTAACTGGTTTCTCCTCATAGGTCAAATCACTTTCCAACTGAATCGCTTCCAGTGGCACAGTATCTCTCAGTGGTATCTCAGCCATCTCTGCGTGGCACTTCTTCAACTGTGAAACATGAAATACATCATGTACTTCAGACAATCCTTCGGGCAATTCCAGCTTGTAAGCAACTTCTCCCATACGTTCCAAAACTCTGTATGGTCCGATAAAACGGGGCGCTAACTTTCCCTTAACTCCAAAGCGCTTCACTCCTCGAAGGGGTGATACTCGAAGATACACTCGGTCTCCGACTTCGTGAACTGTCTCTTTTCGTTTAGAATCAGCATAACTCTTCTGCCTGGACTGGGCTACCTTGAGCCTATCGCGAATCAACCTTACTTTCTGTTCAGACTCCTTAATCAAATCTGGTCCAAACAACTGACGGTCTCCAACTTCTTCCCATAACAACGGTGTTCTACACCTCCTTCCGTACAAAGCTTCGAAAGGGGCCATCTTCAAACTGGTTTGATAACTGTTGTTATATGAAAACTCCGCATATGGCAAATTGTCGTCCCAACTAGATCCATAATCTGGTGCACATGCTCTCAACATGTCCTCCAAAATCTGGTTGACTCTCTCGGTCTGTCCATCTGTCTGTGGGTGAAATGCTGTACTAAATTCCAGCCTGGTTCCCAATGTTTCATGTAGCTACTTCCAAAACTTCAAGGTAAATTGGGTTCCTCTGTCTGATACAATGGTCCTCGAAACTCCATGCAAACATACTATCCTGGTCATGTATATCTTGGCCAACTTAGCACTGGTGTAAGTGGTCTTCACTGGAATAAAATGAGCTACTTTCGTCAATCGATCAACTACAACCCATATTGAGTCATAGCCTGAACGAGTCCTGGGTAATCCTGTGATAAAATCCATGCCTATTTTATCCCACTTCCATTCGGGTATCGGCAATGGTTGTAGCAATCCTGCTGGCTTCTGATGCTCTGCCTTCACTCTCTGACATACATCACAAACTGCTACATACTCCGCAATATTCTTCTTCATTCCGGTCCACCAGAAAGTATTCTTCAAATCCAAATACATCTTGGTATTCCCTGGGTGAATCGAGTACAGTGAATCATGGGCTTCTTGCAAAATCAACTTTCTGATCTCCGGATCATTTGGCACATATACGCGGTCCTCAAACCATAAAGTATCGTGCTCATCCTCACAAAATCCCTTGGCTTTCCCTTTGCTCATCTTCTCTTTTATCTCTTTAATCTTCTTGTCTGACTTCTGGGCTTCTCTGATCCTTTCCATCAAAGTAGACTGAATCTCCAATGTCGCTAAATAGCCTCTAGGGACTATCTCCAACATAGCTCGCGAAGGTCCTCGGTTAACTCCTGTGGTAACTCTCCTGTCATGAGGGTGTTGACATGACTCTTGCGGCTTAACGCATCTGCTACTACGTTAGCCTTTCCAGGGTGATAATGCAATCTCATATCATAATCCTTGATGAGCTCCAACCATCTCCTCTGTCTGAGATTTAACTCCTTCTGCGTGAAAATGTACTTCAAACTCTTGTGATCCGTGTACACCTCACAATGGTTTCCGATGAGAAAATGTCTCCATGTCTTCAATGCATGCACCACGGCTGCTAATTCCAAATCATGTGTAGCATAATTCTTCTCATGGGGTTTAAGTTGTCGTGAAGCATACGAAACAACTCTTCCTTCCTGCATAAGCACTGCTCCAAGTCCTCGACGAGAAGCGTCACAATAAACTTCATAGTCCTTGCGTTGATCTGGCAGAATCAACACTGGTGATGTAACCAATCGTTTCTTCAACTCTTGGAAACTAGCTTCACATTCCTCAGTCCAATTGAATTTGGTGTCCTTCTTCAATAGCTCAGTCATGGGCTTAGCAATCTTCGAGAAATTCTCGATGAATCTCCGGTAGTATCTTGCAAGTCCAAGAAAACTCCGGATTTCTCCAACTGTCGTGGGTGATTCCCAACTTGTCACTGTGTCAACCTTGGCAGGGTCTACTGCTATTCCTTCTCCGGAAATAACATGTCCAAGGAATCCAACTTCCTTCAACCAAAACTCACATTTGCTGAACTTGGCATATAACTGATGTTCTCTGAGCTTCTCAAGTACCAATCGCAAATGCTCCTCATGCTCTTCCTCATCCTTGGAAAAGACTAGAATATCATCAATGAACACCACGACGAACTTATCCAAAAACTCCATAAATACTTTGTTCATCAGGTTCATGAAATAGGCAGGTGCGTTAGTCAGTCCAAATGACATAACGGTATACTCATACAATCCATATCTGGTGGTAAATGCCGTCTTGGGTATATCCTGCTCTCGAATCTTTAACTGATGGTATCCTGATCGTAGATCGATCTTGGAAAATACTTTAGCTCCTTGCAGGCGGTCAAACAAATCATTTATCATCGGCAGTGGGTACTTGTTTTTGATGGTCACTTCATTCAATCCTCGGTAATCAACAACCATCCTTAGTGATCCATCTTTCTTCTCCACTAGAAGTACTGGTGATCCCCAAGGTGACGAACTTGGGCGAATATAGCCTTTATCCAGTAACTCCTTGATCTGCTTCTTAATTTCCTCCAAATCCTTAGCGGGCATCCTGTACGGTCTCTTAGATATTGGCCCGGTGCCTGGCAAAAGTTCAATCAAGAACTCAATGTCTCTATCCGGTGGCATGCCTGGCAACTCTTTTGGAAATACATCCGGATAATCCTTCACCACTGGTACTTCCTCCTGTACAACTCCTGATAAGGAATTCACTTGAGTCCTCTTCGGCATATGCCTGGATACATACTTGATCCTTTTTCCTTCTGGGGTGGTAAGCAAAATCGTCTTGCTGGCACAATCGATGTTTCCTCCATACAACGATAGCCAATCCATTCCCAGAATCACATCCAAACCTTGCGATTCCAAAACAATGAGGTCTGAGGGGAAAACATGCCTACCAATGGCCAATGGTATCTGAAAACATCCTTGGGTGGCCATATACTCTGCTCCTGGCGAGGTTACTAACATAGGGTTTCTGAGAACTTTGGTGGACATCTTAAACTTATTCACGAATCCCCTTGATATGTATGAATGCGATGCACCAGTATCGAAAAGAACAGTTGCAGTAAATGACTTAACCAAAAACTTACCTATTACTGCATCAGGCTGAGCTTCAACCTCCTCCACACTCACGTGGTTCACATGTCCTTTGTTGAACGGGTTCGACTTCTTCCCAGAGCTTCCATTGCCATTTCCATTTAGGGCTTCGGGACATTCGTTGGCATAATGTCCATTCTTCTGGCACTTAAAACAAGTGACTTGGCTCAGGTCTCTCTTGGTTGGGGTAGATGGGTTGGTGCGGTTCTGTCCGTTGCTTCTTCCATTCCCATTTCCATTTTTAGAGCCATTATGGTTGTGCGAACTACCTCCTCCATGGGTATGCTGAAACTGTCCTCCCGGCTTCGGGGTAAATCGTGGCTTCTGCTGGGCTCCAGAGTTATACTTCCCTTGTCCATACTTCCTCTTACGGTTTTCAATCTGCTGTTGCTTCCCTTCAATCATGAGAGCTCTATCTACCAGCTCTTGGTAGTTGTTGAAGGTTGCTACCATCAACTGCATACTCAGCTTGTCATTCAGTCCTTCCAGAAACTTTTCCTGCTTGGCTGCATCTGTAGCAACGTCATCTGCTGCATAACGTGCTAGCTTACTGAATTCCTCCACATACTGGCCTACGGTGCGTCCTCCTTGGCGTAGGTTACGAAACTCACGCTTCTTCATAGCCATAGCTCCTGCTGAAACATGAGCTGTACGGAAAGCTTGCTGAAACTGGTCCCATGTGACAGTGTCAATAGGGTGCGTGGCTGTGTAATTCTCCCACCATGATGCTGCGGGTCCATCAAGCTGATGTGCGGCAAAACGCACTCTTTCCGCATCTGTGCATCCTGCAGTGGTCAACTCCCTTCCAACTTTGCGGAGCCAATCATCTGCAACAATCGGCTCGGTGCTACTGGAAAACACCGGCGGGTTTAACCTTAGGAAACGGGCTAAGTGATCAACAGGTGGTGGTGGCGGTGGGTTGTTGTTGTTGTTGTTGCCTTGGTTCTGAACTAACACTTGCATCAGGGCATTCTGTTGCTGAATCAACTGGGTGATCTCTGGCGGGAAAACAAATCTGGTGTCGCGTCTCGGAGGCATCTGATGGGTTTAGAAAAGATGAGAATTAAGAATAGAATGAGGTCTAGAGAGAAAACACTACCCATATGCTCATGAGACAAATTCAATCAATATCACTCAATCAATCCAAACAAGACAAAACAATCGATCTAACTAGCGTTACAAAGTGCTTGAACTATACTACTGAATGGAGGTAAAACTACTACTGGTATGGTGGTCTACTAAAAATTCTGATCCGTTGAAGACTCCATGATGTCTGCTCCAGCTTCATCAATCCATTCGTCTTCACTTGGTTCCGAGTCGGTGTCGTCGATGATGATGTAGTTATCCGGACAAGTGCATTCGTCGACTTCTGCTTCTGGTACTGGATTTCCCACGGATGCTCCAATCTTCTTCTCCAGGTCGTCAATCTTCCCGACAAGCGCGTTGATTTCCTCCAAATAATCTTCGCGTGTAGTCTTGAGTTCTTCTTGGAGTTCCTTGATCTTCGTAAATGCCTTCTTCAGTTCTTCCTTGTCTGTGCACATCTGGTTCTCCTGGCGACGAATATGTTGGTTCTGTTCCTGGATGAAAGCTGCAATTGATCCATCCTTCTTGGTCTTGATCATCTCCCATTGCGCGTCTCGACGTCCACAAATTTGATAAATCATATCCTTAAGCTCCTGGTGGTAGACTTCTCCAATGCGTACCATGGCGATGTGTGCGGCCATGCTCTTCCCTAAACTCCAAGTTGGTGCTTCGAAAACCAATCTTATGGGTTCCGTAATTGGCGCAAACGTTCTTCCTGGAATGATAACTTGAATCTTCCAGCTCTCCTCTTCAGGTAATGTGGCGTTGTAGGTTCCGGTGACGCTTGGTATTCCTATGTTCAAGTACTTGGTGACTTCCTTCAAATGTCGTCCAAACGGCGTGTCTTCATCTGGTTGCATGAACTTGCTCCTTGCATTCGCCATTCCTAAAAGAGTAGAAAGTGGAGAGGAGTCAGAAATGAGAAGAGAGAAGTTTTCTAGGGCTTAAGCTTAGTGGACGTGTCCTATAGTCAGCGTGTGCTCTGATACCAACTTTGTAGCGACCATACCTCAAATGGCCTGTGCTGCTGTGCACCAGTGTCATCCCTGGATCAGTAATGCTGACACACACAGTACAAATGGAGGATTTATAACAGAGTAGCAATCACACACTTATTACATCGAATATCTCCAAAGAGATTAAGTATGATAAACATGGCTTAAGGCCATCTAAAACGATAACAGCGGAAGACTTGGAAGATAAGTGAGTCCATCAACTCCAGCGGCATCACTGAGTATAAGACCACGACCTAAGGCACCTTACTCGTCGTCTGAAAAGTCTGCAACATGAAACGTTGCAGCCCAAAAACGGGCCAGCACATAGAATATGCTGGCAATGTAACACATAGAGAGCAATGAACAATAATAATGCTATACTACATGCATATATGGCTGGTGGAGAGCTCTATGGTTACATTTTTGCGAAAAGCCAATTTTATCCTACTTCAAAAGGAATAAATTTTATTTAACTATCATGGTGGTTGTGAAACATTGAGATGGTTGACCGCATCTCAATCCCAATTAAAATGTCATCAATAAACCAACAAAATTAATTAGAAGTAACATAGTGTTGAGATTCACATGATAATCCAAGTACTAGATACTCAAGTTGTCCATAACCGGGGACACGGCTAATCATGATCAGTTTGTACACTCTGCAGAGGTTTGTGCACTTTTCCCACAAGACTTGATCGCCTCCGTTGGATTACTCGCACTACATGGTGTTTGAGTAACGGATGACCAAGACACAGTCTTTCAGAAGTGTTTGCACCTTACGTATGGGTAGACCGTTACACCTACTTTCCCCTACATCTGCTAGTCTACCACTGTAAGAGTTCACACAAATTAATCAACTATGCTAGAGCCCATAATAGCTTGCGGCTGCACACGGAAGTTTCTAGCATGAAAAATCTCATGATCCCTTTGAACCTGGGTGGCGGTCCAAAAGAAAAACAGGCAATCCTGGAATACCCAGGTACCTCAATCCACCCAGATGTGAGTTTAAGTTGCCACCTTAAGTAAACCATTAATTAACAATCTCACATCTGTCATGAATTTCACTCAAACCCAATCCACGTCTACGAGCATAGCATGGCAATAATAAAAGCAACGTAGAAGTAACTCCCGAGGGTTTGAATAGAAAACAGGTAATAGGTACTACCTCAACTACTTCCCAATACCCTCAGTTTATTAGATCCTAATCATGCAATGTGTTTGAAGGAATAGATCTAATGCAATAAAAACTGGGTATGAACGGGGTATGATCAAAGTGTTACTTGCCTTGCTGATGATCCGCAAAACCTAGCGATTCGAAGTAACAAGCGACACACTCCGGGTACTCTATCGCAAACAGACAAGCATACAATCAGTACTCAACTAATGCACAGGTAAAACTCGAATGAAAGATCCAACCAGAAAGTTCAACTTAAGAACTCCGGTTTGCAAAAAGAATCAACTCGAAAGAAGCAACGAAAGTCAAATGGCGAAAGAAAGAAACTTCATTTGCTAATCTGGATCTAGGTCAAATTTTACTGTTGCAAAAACTTGTTTGAGTAGGTTAAACGGAAAGAGAATTTCGAGACGAAACTCTAGGCGCTTGAATCACCTGATTCCGATAAACGAGCGAGAAGTTAAACAGAAACGAAGATTCGATCAGAAATCGAATCTGAGAAAATAACGAGAAAATCCGCCGAAAAAGAAAAACGGACGAACGGTTAAAGAACGGACGTTCGTTAACAGAGAAAACCGACGAACGCGTTCGTTAAAACGAACGGTTCGGTGAACGCTCGTAAAATAAGAAAACCGAAAAAAAACCGATCAAGGGTTTTTTTTTCTTTTTAAAAAAAAAAACGAAGGGTTAAAAAAAACGGTCAACGGGGCGAAGTCTACCTCGTCGGGGTAGAGCTCCGGCGAGGGGCGGCGAGGGCGGCGGGGCTCA